>NC_000071.6:118795974-118893474 GCF_000001635.26 Mus musculus | reverse complement strand
ACACATCCAAGGATTACAGAGTCATGTTTCAATGTCAAAAAGTTGGATACCCTTGGTCTACAGAATCAGTAGGGAGTATCTGCTTAGATGTCCATACAAAGGACATGAGAGTGAGTCTTGATTTCAAGCAGGATCCTGGCCTAATCTTAACGGATCAGTGGCTGGACACTCATGCCTTCCTGAGCTCCCTGTGGTATGAGAGGCTCTTTGGCTCTCATACAGTACGTTCGCCTGCTTGTCGTTGGTCCCGTGCAGAACCTTGCTTTAGGGTAGCGGTAATGGGCCAACCTCCATGGCTCTCTTATCCCTGTTCCTTTCACTCATCTGAACCATTGTGCTCTCAAAGATGCCCCTGTACACAGGGTGTTTATCATGGGTCCTTGACCATGTCAGTGAACCCCAAAGGACAGTCACCCAGGGAGAGGTTATAGGGTTAGAAGAGAGATTCATTTCTTCTGTCAGCGAGACAAAGTACCCCAGCAAAGGCAGCATGGAGACAGAAGGGGTTATTTGGCTTATACTGCCAGGATATCACTTCAGGGAAGTCAAGGCAGACGCTTAGGCCACTACTCCAATACCCACAGTCAAGGGGGGGGATGTATTCACCCACACTGGCGCTATCTTGTTCTAGCACAGGCTAGCCCTTTCCACTCCTGCAGCTCAGGGCCCAGGCCATACAATGCCCCTCACATTCAGGGTAAGTCTTCCTACCCTAATGAAGAAGCAAGATAATCCACTACAGATATGCATCAGGCCAATCTGATCTACTTAATTCCTCAACTAAGTGAGTTAATGCTTAAAACTAACCACCACAGGGTCCCTGGGTAAGCCCAGAGGTTCCCTAAAATTTAATAGCTTGGTAGAAAAGGAAAGAGTTGGGGGGGGGGGGCTCCAAGCTCCTGCTACCTTGACTTCCATTTTAATGGAGTGGAATCTGGAATTACAAGCCAAACCTTTCTCCCTAAAGCAACCCACTTTGATCAGAGTATTTTATCAGAGCACCAGGGAACAAAACTAAGACATGCATTTTGTCTCTGCCATCCCCTGTGTGGTTCTGATGAAAGAAAGTCATTGCCACGGATTTTTCTATAACTTCAAGACTTGGGCCACACTTTCTCATGAGTTCAAACCCAGTGAAATGCAGAGCTTTGATGAAATAAGTCTCAAACACACATACACACACGCACACACACACACATAAATACATAGATACATACATACACACCACACACATACATACACCCATACACATATGCATACACAGGTATACACACACACACATCTCTCATACACATACATACATAGCACATGCATGTATATACACGTGTATGCACATGTATATACATACATATATGTAAAAACATGTATACACACACATACCACTCAAAGATACATAGGCACATGCACACACATGCACACATACACATAACTCTCTCTCTCACACTCTTGCTTTCTCTCTCTCACACACATCTCCCTTACTCATACATACACACCACATGCATGCACACAAACATTCATGCACATTTACATACATACATGCAAACACATGTACATACACACACATACCACTCAAAGATACATACACACACATGCACATAACTCTCACTCTCCCTTTCTCTCTCTCTCTCTCTCTCTCTCTCTCTCTCTCTCTCTCACACACACACACACACACACACACACAAACAAACACACACACACACACACACACACACACACACTTTAAGAGGCTTATGTTGAAGCCCATAACTCTCCCTGGACATCAGATGGCTCTTTATGGGCTCATGCTGATGACCTAAGTAGCTTGCAAATTAAACAGAAACATAAGGATAAAATTTCTCTCCAAGCATCAAAGCTTTGAGGGAAAGTAAGAGGAAAGGCAGAGATGCCTAGATGGTCACGCTGTGGTTTCTCCTTCCCCCTCCTGATTCTAAAAACTGCAAATGCACTCAGAGAGCGCCTGCCAAACCCAAGTGACATCAGCCCCCACATCCCACCAAAGCCCTACCCCGAAGCCTCTTCCCCACTCAGCAGGCGAGAAGGAAGTGGGTCAAGAGATCAGTGTTCTCATGTGTTAATGAGTGGAAGCAGAGCCTCACAGACTGGCTGGCTTCTTCAAGCCAGGGCATCAGACACAACAGCCTTTGTTCTACCCTGAGAGCCATGCACTCATGACACACCACGCCTGGATCAGGACAGTACCATCTTGTACTTCCCTGGTGCACTGGCATTCGGCCACGGTCATTAGAAAGCTGTGTTTGGAGCCTGGCAAGGATCCATCCACCCCTTCAGTGGGATATGTGCTTTGCCCACAGCCCATGTGGTTGAAACCCTTGGTCTCCACAATACACGTGGGGGAAACAATCAAAGCATCCTGTTAGCGATTGGTTCAGAGATGGAAATATGGCAACTGGCAGCCAATCAAAGGGGTGTGTGTGTGTGTGTGTTCATGTCCATCCATCTATCCATCCATCCATCTGTCTGTCTGTCTTTGTGGATCAAACCAGTGCCTTATGCACACAAAACAAGCAATCTACCAACTGAGCCCAGTCTCTGCCTGCCAGAAGTTTCTTAATTCAATGAACCTCTTGTTGGAGTTAGTGAATAGCAGGAAAGGAACCTGGAACTACTGAAAACTACCACAAAGGGGACCCATCTGATAATGGACCCCAACTGAAAGAAGAAGAAAGGGTGACCAGGGTCTGGGGAGATGGCTCAGTGGGCAGTGCTTGCTTTTATATGCATGAGGACATAAGTCCAGACTCCCAGCCTCTGTGTAAAAGCTAAGTGTGGCCTCATATGCCCATAATGCTAGATATCAGGGCCAGATGGGCAAATCCCATGGGCTCACTGGCCAACCCATCTGATCCAATAGCCAGCCAGCCTAGCTGAACTGGTAGGCTCCAAGTTCAGTGAGACATCCTGTCACAAAAACACAAGGTGATGTGATGAAGGAAGTCATCTTGACCTTAACCCAGCCTCCACACATGCCTACTTGGGAGAGCAAGTACAAATGTACATACACATACACACACACATGCACACATACACACACATGCACACACACATGCACATACACATACACACATGTACATACACACATGCACACATGTGTGTACACATGCACATATACATGCACATACACATGCATGCACACACATACACATATGCACATGCATGCACACACACACACACACACATGCACAGCCTTCTGTTCATGAAGCTATGTGAACTTTGATTTACCATAGGCTAAACAATTGCACTTCTGTAATTACAGCTAGCTGGCATGTGTTGTGTGAAATCAGAGTGAAGAAATATGAACTGACCCTGGTCCTTGGGAGGAAGTGCTCACACGGAGCTGTAAAAGTGATCACACAAAACTCTTCCAGAATCCAGGATGCCTAAATGGAGGTGGTTTGTACACTGGGCCTCACTGATTGAGAGAAGCTTCTTGGAGAACATATTGGAGGCAAGGCTGACACTCTCATCAGGGAAAAAAGTTCTGAGATCATTTATTGATGCCTGCCATGGGCATGAGAGAGGAAACTGGTATGTATGTATCCACATCATAAAACTCCAGTGTTTTAAATCTAAGATGAGTAGTCAAAAGGGCGGATTATCTGTCTTAAGACATAACAGAGTTATTTGCTGTGGAATAGTATTTAGAATTGCTTTTACAGGTGAAGAAGAGGGACGGAGGTTATAGATTGAAATCTGCCCATTGTCAAGGTCTTTTTAAGTATTGTGGTCACTTAGGCCACAGGGGGTTCCAACTAGTCTAGTCCCACTTAATCATGTCACATATACAAGCCACAGATAAGCTGATGGGAGAAGCTTCTGGAACTATGGGCTCCACCCTTGGTCCTCAATTGAGCCAGTAAAGGCTAGCAATTTATTCTCTGCAGCACATATCTGTTTGTAGGGTCCATATGTGTACACACACCTGGGCATGTGTGCGTATATACCTGTGTGTATATGTGTGCTTATGTGTTTGCATGCAGAAAACAAAGTAAGTTGTCTAACTCTATACCAGGCAGACATTACTAATCAATGCTGGCACAGTTTCCTATTAAGAGCAAAGACAGCTCCTGAATCTTCCTTAGCACTTGAACCCAGGCAGCCACCAAATTCAGTTATGGCTGAGATTTTAATGGGCCATTAGAATGCCATACCATCTATTCTAGTTATTGTCCACATTCCCCCCAAAGCTGAGCAACTGGGAATACTTGTTTACTGCTCTTACCCCTCAGTGAACTAGGACGTGGCTCAGCTGGTTAATCCTTACTAGGGGCTGGTTAGGTGATGGCTCAATTATACTTAAAGCCAATGATCAGAAAGTTCCAAGGTGGCTTCAGTGATGGACCGGGAGACCCTGAGGGGACTCCTGGAGGGATAGACTCAGTTAGAGCCACTTCTCCTGCCACCGAACTCTCAGCCTCTCCACGTGGACTTTCCAGAAAGAGAAATAGATCCATATTACCCTGAAAGATTTCAAAAGTCAGCCAGAAGCCTGGTCTGCCAGGCTTTATATCCGAAACCAGGTGTCTGATCCCCAATCTTCTATTGGTCAAACAACTCAGAGCCCACCAGACAGAGCCCCACCCACCTATGAAAAGCACGTGAGAGAGACTTTGTGGCTACTTTTTTTTTTCTTAAAAAGATTTATTAAATTGTAAGTACACTGTAGCTGTCTTCAGACACTCCAGAAGAAGGTCTCAGATCTCATTACGGATGGTTGTGAGCCACCATGTGGTTGCTGGGATTTGAACTCAGGACCTTTGGAAGAGCAGTCAGTGCTCTTAACCGCTGAGCCATCTCTCCAGCCCTTTGGGGCTACTTTGAATCATTCTTCATTTGTTTTCACTGAACCCACCCAGTGGGACAGGCAGCCCTGTCCCCCAGAGGCTTAGGAGGAACCATACATAGTTTTAAATCTTCCAACTCCCTCTGACATGAAAATGAAAATGAAGCTTACCCGGTTACTAATTGTTTCCTAGAAACAGAAGCCAAGTTGCAGGTTCTCTCTTACGGCAGTTTGGGACATTATCCAACATGGCAGCCACTGACACCATAAGATCTCAGCCTGGCAATGTGGCCAGAGTAAGCGAGAAATGACTGCCTCTTCCCCCTTGGCCCTTTTGAGATCGAATCTCACTCCGAATGGCAAGCTGGCCTCAAATCCATGATCCTCCTGCCTCGGCCTCCCACACACTAGAATTACAAGAGCATGCACCCACGAGAGGTGTCGAAACAATGTTCCCGTTTAGCTGCTAGTTCAAGGCCATGGCAGTCATTTGATGATCCGCCTACTTATCCGCTGAATTCATGAAAAGGAAATGTTTCTGGCGCTCACAGAAGTGGGCTTTTAAAGATACTGCCAGCATTAGCCTGGCACAGCGATGCACACTTTTAGTTTCAGCACGTGAGAGTCAAAGGCAGGCGGATCTCTGTGAGGTCAAAACCAGACTCAACCGGCCTGACCTGTGGGCATAGTGAATTGCAGCACAATTCAGGGCAATACAAAGAAATCCTGTCTCAAAAGCAAACAAACAAACAAACAAACAAACTGAAAGATCCTGGCAGAATGTAAAAGGACACAGAAGCCCTGAAATTGGCAAGATAGACGTCAGTGTTAGCAGAACTAGCTTCACTGATTTAGAAAAATAGAGGTGCACAATGCTCTGGCCACTCCTCGAACCTGTGTGTCTGCCAATGTTCTGACCAGGTGTGTGCCCATTGCTGCACCTTCCTTAGACTCTTTCCTTGTACCCCTCCCATACCCATTTCTTGAGAATAGACATTGTTTAGATCTGGAAATCCCCTAATCTCCCCCTTCTCCTTTCCCCCCTGAGGGCCTATAAAAACTGGGAACTCTTTCCCCTCGAGGACGACTCCTCTACCCCTGCGTGGGATATGAGTCGTCCCCAGAGCTCTGGCTTTCCCCCGAATAAAGCCTCATGTGGTTCGCAACAAGCTCGGTCTGTCGTGAGTTCTTGGGTGTCCGCTATTGTCCTGAGGCCTGAGCGAGGGGCTCCTCCCGGAGTCTTTCGAAACAAACACGACAGCAAAAATACAGTGCTGAAATGAAGGGTCTACTTTATGTTGTTTGCTTGGTTGGTTTGGTTTGGGGTTTCAAGACATGGTTTTTCTGTGTAGCCCTGGCTGCCTTGGAACTTGCTTTGTAGACCAAGCTGGCCTCGAACTCAGAGATCCGCCTGCAGTGAGAAGGCTCAGCTCAACATTGAAGGCTAAGCTCACAACCAGAGCAGCTCCGCTTCATAGCGTGCTTTCTACTGTGTGTTTATGAACCACGTGTTGGCTTCCTCACGGTAGCTCAGGGCTAGAATGCCTACACGGTCACGTGATGCATCGCTGAGACAAAATACCTGGCCAAAGGAAGGGTTGGGTTTTTTGGTTTTTGGTTTTTTTGTTTTGTTTTGTTTTGTTTCCTCTTCAAGAAGGAAGGTGTAGCCGGGCATGGTGGTGCACGCCTTTAATCCCAGCACTTGGGAGGCAGAGGCAGGCGAATTTCTGAGTTTGAGGCCAGCCTGCTTAGGCTGGGGGCGTGGCTCAGTTGGTAGCGCCCTTGCCTTGCAAGCATGAGGTCTTAAGTTTGATCCCAACACCACATTAAAAGAAAAAATAAAATAAAAGCCCAGCCTGAATAAAGATGTTCTTAGTCTCTGCCTGGCAGGGGCTCATCCTCTGTGGGCTGCTTTCCCTCCCAGAGGGAACCCCAAGTTTCTCCAGGCAAAGGAGATGCTCACTCCAGTTGACCTCCATTCATCAGCTATTAATTGATCCTCCTTCTTGGTCCCAAGCATCGTGCTGGAACTACAGACCCAGATCCTGAGGTGTGTTTGTGCCTAATTTGCACCAGATGGTAGGTAAGATTCAACATCTAAAACACGAGGAGTTTCCAGTTCAAGGAAGGTCAGGGCTGTATCTGAAGGTGGCACCGACTGAGTCCTGAGGATGTCAACAGGCAACAGTAAAACTGTGGGACCCTAAAGCTGCAAAAGTGACACTTTTCCCAGCTCTCACCGCAGGAACCCATGGAACCCCAGCTGATGGTCTCTCTTAGGATGCATGAGGTACTGCCTTAGTGGCAGAATCCCCAAGGGTTGGATTCAGATGGTGTCTTCTTTGACCATGTGAGATTAAAAGAGCTTCCTGGGCCAGCCAAAGGAATTCAGAGCCCCATCTCACACAGAAACCAGGCTGTAAAGCAGTGGGCGTCATCTATGTCCACTAATAACGCCACAAAAGTTCCAACATGTGAACAGGGAACTCAGGGCAGAAAGCTGGCAATGGTGTCCTCTTTTTCTGACAGCACGTACGGTTGAGGGAGCAGCGTGAGGAGTTTCCATCACTCTGTCAAATGTGGTTTTGCTTACTCCCCAACCCATAGAAAGATTCTCACCTCCCGACCACCTTTTATTCTGAAGACCAGCTGGGAATTGGGGGGGGGGAATGAAGGGCAGGGGCGTATAGGGGTTGTTAGAGTAGAAAGGTTTATAATTGCTAAGTCTGACTTTCATTAGCTCACCTCCTCTCTGACATCATACAAAGTTTTATGGTAACCTGCAGCCAACCAGACCCTGATGCATGTCTGTGATAGAAAACTCAAGCACATGGGTGTGTGTGTGTGTGTGTGTGTGTGTGTGTGTGTGTGTGTAAATAAGCATGGTATTCCAGTGAATGAATATGACTTTTGGATGGAGGGAGGGAGAGATTAGTGGATGGTGGTAAACAGATGAATGAATGGGTAAATAAAAGAATGCACAGGTAGGTAGGTGAATGGATGTTAGACAGGGATGGATGGATGGATAGGTGGGTGAATGCATGGATGGATAGATGGATGGATGGATGGATGGATGGATGGATGGATGGATGGATAGGTGGGTAGGTGGATAGGTGGATGGATGGATGGATGGATGGAATGGATGGATGGATGAGTGGATGGATGGATGGATGGATGGATGGATGGATGGATGGATGGATATGGATGGATGGATGGGTATGAATAGGTGGGTGGATGGATGGATGGATGGATGGGTAGCTGGGTGGATAGATGGATGGATGAATGGATAGGTGAGTGGATGGATGGGTATGAATGGGTGGATGGATGGATGGGTGGGTAGATGGGTGGGTGGGTAGATGGGTGGGTGGATGGGTGGGTGGATAGATGGATGGATGAGTGGATGGATGGATGGATGATGTATGAGTGGATGGATGCATACATGAATAAGTGAATAGGCAGAAGAATACATGGAGGGATGTATGCGTGGGTGTGTGGATATATCAGTGGAGAACGGGTTCCATGTGTATAAGGGAATGTAAGTGAGTGTATGTGTTCGAATAAGCATGAGGCTGGGAATGAAAGTGAGGGTGGGCATGGATGTGTACATTTGTGTGCTCATGGATGTGACACCAAGAGCTTAACACGCTGGAGTGGCAGTTGAAAATAAAACTACTGTAGGCGTCAGGTGTGTAGAAAGGATGTGCAGATGAGTGGAAATGTATAAGGTCACAAACAGAAGGGGTTGTGCATGGGTGTCCCACACTAACAATTTGCTTTACAGAGCTGCCCCAGGGTGCTAGAAGACTGGGAGATGCCTGCATGCCCTCCAGCCACAACATGCCTGTTTCTGTACACAGTGGGTGCCTGCACACAGTGGGTGCCCTCCCTGAGAGCACAACCTGATATGGGCAAGTTTTCCAACAGTGGCAGTTATGAGGTCTTCACATTTTAGCCTGTTTATGAAGGACAGTGAAGACCGGGAACACCTGAGCCAGCATTGGTTTTGTATCTGGAGTCTCTGAGGATGCTGGAGGAAGGATCCAGACTCTGGTTGCCATGACACCTTGCAGTAAACAGTAGGCTATAACGTGAGCTGTGAGCCCAAACAACCCTTCCTCCCCAAGCTGCTTCCCTGTTCGTGTATTTTGTCACTGCAACAGAAAAGCAACTGAGGCAGATTCTGATGAAATTGTCTTCCCATGGCACCCAGGACTCAGGTCCCACTCACCCAGGGCTTGCCAGATGTATGTCTCAATTCTCTGCCCCATCCCTCTCCATGACAAGTGGGGAGGTTCCATGAAAATATTAGAGAGAATTGTCCTTTTCTTTCTGAGACTGAGTCTCATGCAGCCCAGGCTGTCCCTGACCTTGGACCTCAGATCCTCCTGTCTCCACTCCCTGCATGCTGGGGAGCCAATACTCCTTCACAACACTTGGTTTATACAATGCTGGGGCTTCCTGTCTTAGTCAGGGTTCCAATTCCTGCACAAACATCATGACCAAGAAGCAAGTTGGAAGGGAAAGGGTTTATTCAGCTTACACTTCCACACTGCTGTTTTCACCAAAGGAAGTCAGGACTGGAACTCAAGCAGGTCAGGATACAGAAGCTGATGCAGAGGCCATGGAGGGATGTTACTTACCGGCTTGCTTCCCCTGGCTTGCTCAATTTGTTTTCTTTTTTCTTTTTTTTAAATTTAATTTAATTTTTATTTTATTTTTTTTCCATTTTTTATTAGGTATTTAGCTCATTTACATTTCCAATGCTATACCAAAAGTCCCCCATACCCACCCACCCCCACTCCCCTACCCACCTACTCCCCCTTTTTGGCCCTGGCGTTCCCCTGTACTGGGGCATATAAAGTTTGCGTGTCCAATGGGCCTCTCTTTCCAGTGATGGCCGACTAGGCCATCTTTTGATACATATGCAGCTAGAGTCAAGAGCTCCGGGGTGCTGGTTAGTTCATAATGTTGTTCCACCTATAGGGTTGCAGATCCCTTTAGCTCCTTGGGTACTTTCTCTAGCTCCTCCATTGGGAGCCCTGTGATCCATCCATTAGCTGACTGTGAGCATCCACTTCTGTGTTTGCTAGGCCCCGGCAACTTGTTTTCTTATAGAACCTAGGACCACCAGCCCAGGGACAGCACTACCCACAATGGGCCCTTTCCCCTTGATTACTAATTGAGAAAATGCCTTACAGTTGGATCTCATGGAGGCATTTTCTCACCTGAAGCTCCTTCCTTCAGGATAACTTTCTCTGTGATAGCTTCAGCTTGTGTCAAGTTGACACAAAACCAGCCAGTACAGTTCCTATACGATAAGGCATTTTTCCAACTGAGTCCTCTCCTGACCCTGGAGAGTATTGCTATCAATTATTATTACTATGTAAGTAAATTGTCTATTGGAAAACAGTACAACAAAAACCAGGTAAGACAGGTGTGAGAAATCAACCTGGGTGCTAAGGTGCCCACAGAAGGCAGAGCCAGACGTGGGGGCTGAGGCAGGTGTTTTGCTGAGAAGGGAATAGGGACTGAAAAATAAGAGTGTGTGTTTTCAAGTCTGAAATGAACTGGGTTGTGTGTTTGCTTGTATTTCCTTTCCACTGTTCAGCTCAGAGATGAAACCGCAGTCTGGTTAATGGGGGGCTGGCAAACAGAAAATTATTCGTTCTGGCAAATTCAACTTGTCTTTTAAACTGACCTGAGATGTTTTACATTTATTTATTTATTTATGGTCTATAAAGCAGCTGGCATTAAGTCATCGTTGTTTTGAGGCAGCATCTTAATGTGTAGTCCTGGCTGTCCTGGAACTCACTACATAGACCAGGTTGGCCTTGAACTCCCAGAGAAGTGCCTACTAAGTGCTGAGATTAAGCATGTGTTGTCATCACTCCAAGTTAGGTGGCATTAATGTTGACAATATTTTATTTTACCCAGTATGCTCCATAAAATATCATGTCGATATTAAAACTATGGGTGAAAATCAATTGCCTCTAAGCCAGTGAGAGATCTATGTCAAACTAGAATGGTTGAGGGCCTGAGGCATGACTTCTAAGGCTGTTCGCTAGTCACCACACACAACACGTCGCATACTCAGGCACATGTGCACACATGCAGGCTCTTACACACGAATGCTCACCTGAACATGCATGCCATCCACACCAAGTCTCCATATCTGCAGAGCCACAGCTGGGGTCAGCTGGGCCCGCCCCTCACCCTACAGTCTTCAGTGACTTCCCATAACCACCTGTGAAGGGACAGACACCTTTGCAATAACACCTTTGTTGCCCAGCTGGCACACAGTGGGCAGGTAACAGGACACATGTATGCAGGGGAACAAGCCGGAAGAACAGAGCCTCGGGATGGGGTGGGGGCTGGGGGAGGAAGTTGGACTTTGCAGAATGAGATGGTCGGGTGGCGGTGGATACCAGCAACAGGCACTCCTCACTGTCAGCCCAGGATGTAAAAAAGACTGAACCCCTGACTGTTGTCCCAACAAAGAGAGGGCCTTGTACCTACAAGGCGACTCTAGCCAAACAGGCCTGGGTACAGTTCCGGTAGCAGATCCTCTCTGTCCTGAGCCCAAACCAGCTCAGCTGGCTTCCAGGACAGGCTTCTTGGAATGCAGCCCCACAGAGAAAGCTGCAAGCAAGAAGAGAGAAAGACAGGCGCTCTGACATGGCTTTTCCTCTCAGGTTGTCTTCATTGCCAAAGGCCCGGACCGGAGGACTTAGAGGTGGTGTGTACGGAGGTGGAAGGAGAGAGCAGCAGAGAGATCTTTTTGTAGTTGTGTGGCTGGAAAGCAATCTTCCCTGTGAGCTTGGCAGGCTGGGCCTCTCGGGGGCCCTTTATTCACTTCACTGGCAGCTCACCTCCGCTCTCTCAGGGTGCTGTAGGGGCGTGTGATGGCAAGTTTATAGACAAGGTTGACCAGATGGCTCAGTGGATACCTGAAGACTTGAGTTCAACCCTGGGACCCATGTGAAGGAAGGAGAGAACTGGCTCCCCCACATTGTCCTCCGATCACCACACGCACACCTTGGCAGCCCCTCCGCCACACTCACTCGACCATTCGATGTAATTTTTTTTAGATTAGATTAAAGTTTTGTTGTTGTTTTTTTTTAAATCAATTCATAGCAAGAGTTAGTGGCTTCTGACCCCTACATGCAAGTGACACCTCTTCCAACAGTGACTTTGTGCTTGTATTTCTCAGAGTCTCAAGTCTCTCCTCCCTAGGACACTGTCCTAAGAACAGTAGAAGATTTCTCTCCAATAGTCAAGAGAGTGCTTTATTTCATTTTATTTCTTCCTCCAAAGGCATGCTTATAGATCACCCTGAAATACGCTAATCTCCAGTAGATATGGCAGCTCACTCTAATCCCAGCACTTGGGAGGCTGAGGCAAGGGATCCCAGTGAGTCTCCCACACAGCCTTCGAGACAGGGCCAGTTCCCCATCAGCCAGGGTGAAAAATGGAACTGTGCATTGAACACACCAACAGAAGAACCCTGACTTGAAGCTTGCTCTCTCCCCAGCGTTAACGGCTTTAGCTTCGTTTGAAGCTATTTGACTGGGGGCCACCCCGACACTCAGTGTCCTTGTCTAGAAGTAGAATCCTAATGGGCCTGCTAGCAATGGCTCTGGGTTGACAGGGATTCATTTTATGAATGAAGTCTTAGATTAGACTAGATAAGAATGGTGGAAACGCTAAAACAGAGTTTTCTATCCGGTTTAAACACACACACACACACACACACACACACACACACACACACACATCTCAGCTCTCGTTCGAGATGACCCCTGAGCTCTCCTGGTTTCTGCTAATGTTCCCGATAGCCATTCACTTCCTGGTTGTTTGCCTCCTCGGCTCTGATTGGCCAGATTCCAGTTCACTTGGGAGCTGTGTTATGAAGACCTTGAAGGCTCCAGGAAAAGGAAAAATTCCCTCTTCTCATTCTTCTCTCCATGAGCTCTTCAGCCAAACCCACCCTTACCCTTTAAGACGCAGACGGGTTCAACCTCGGATGCCGTCGCATCCATTCTAGACCTATCCTTTGTCCCCAGATCCTGGCATCCAGAGCATGGTGTGGCCTCTCACACTGAGAGGTGGGGCCTGCAACCCAGGTTTTGACTCCGACCACAAGACTCTGCGTTCATTCAGTGTCTCCCCCCCCCCCCCCCACACACACACACACTTCACTCCACTACCACATTCATCTGTCAAGTGCCCTCCCCACCCGACACACAGACACGCAGACTCACGGACAGACACAGCCTTCTCTCCCGTCTCTCCCTCCACCCACGTCTTTTCCCTTGAGCTAGATCTGGGGGCGGGGTGAGAAGAAAGCCAAATGTCTTCCAACCACAGAGTAGTGACAGTGTTGTCCTTACAACACCAACCAAAGATCTAATTTTTTTTCCTTTCCTGAATGCCTAAAAGGAGTTGGAAAACCCGAGGGCACCATTGCCTTGTTTTCTGCTCAATGGAGTCTGGCCAGAATCCACCCACAGCTAAACAAAGCATCCTTTCTTGTCCCACTGAAGTTCTCAAAATCTGGCCAGCCTGACACCCACCCAGAACAGCCCCTTGACCTGACTCCTGCCTTCGTCCTCCATGCCTTTTGATGGCATTGTTCAATATTCAAAATCAGACCCAAAGTGCCTGTCCACACCCTAGTCTGAAAGACCAAGAACAGAATTTTAAAATAATAATAATAAATAAATAAAATCTGTGGCCTAACCAGTGGTTGGAGCGCCATCTGCTGGCCATTTTATAAGCAGCGCCTCCCTCACCAGCCCACATGGCTCTAAGTTCCCGTATTTCAAAGTCTTTTCGGAGTTTAACTCCGAGAGAGTATAGCTTCAGGCGTGGGAACTTGTGCTTTTAAGTACGTTAATATCCCATTATTCTATTATGGGAATACGCATTTAGGAATAAAGGCTCTTTTTAAAAAATCTTTTATTCCTTTTCTTTTAAAGCTATTTAAAGTCTCCATCAAACATCTGGGAGGGATGATCTCAGCTTACAACGGCTTTTATTACTGTCACACTTGTTCCTACTACCGTGATAATGATTGTGGCATTGTATTAATCAATAAATCATAACGAACTCGCTTTTTACACACTCTTAACACAGACCCCCAGACCAGTGTGTGCCCGGGTTTGCAGGAAAATTTATGATTCTGGGTGGGAGGGAGAAGGAGACTATAACACAACAAAGACCAAAATAAATAAATAAAGAGGGAGGATTGCTTTTAGAAAAAAAAAAGGAGGAAGCTTTTTTCTAAAAGAGACTCTCGGCTTGGGAAGGCAGATTTGGGACTGAGTTAATAAATGCCTCTCCTATCTGCTTAGTCAAAGGAGCTTACGTCCCTTTAGCTGGGATTTTTTTTTTAACCTCATTAAAAATCAAAGGGAAAGCATGGGAATTTTCCTCTGTAAATATTTTGCCTGTCCTCTGAGGAGAGAAAACAGAAAATCACCTGTCTCAGTCGGTGCCTTCTTTCGAATTCACTTTGGCCAAATACCTTAGGCAGTCAGGGTGATGGAGAAGAATTGGGGAAGGGGGGGGGGGCTTATGCCTGTCAGCAAGTGTGTCCACCAAGTGTGGGTTTGGGTAGCCATAGGGAGCACGTGGCATCTACCCCTTTCGAGTCTGCAGCTGCCACAGCACAGCACATCCTGAGGAAGGGCTGGCTGAGTCACACGAACCCTGTGGATTCTAGAAGCCCCTTTCCCTGGGCTTCTCTAGGACCCACCCATCACTCTGAGCTCTCCATTGGTCCACCATGGGGGATTTGGTCCACATTCGTCGGGTGTTCTCAGCTTCTTCATCAGATTCCTTCCTCTCTAGTTCTTGAGCTAAAACCCCGTTTATAAGAAAGTCAGGAGCCTGGGAAACATCTCGTCATTGTAGCGTCCAGCCCATCATCTTATTGAACGGGCGTTTTACTTCTCCCTTGAAGCTGGGTGTCCGCCCCGAGTTGAGGCAGATACAAAACACAGACGTAGACGGAATTTTATTTCAACGTTTAATACGTAAAATTCTCGCTAAAATAAAACAAGCCATAAAAGTAGCCTTTCCCAGAGCACACGGGTTTTTTGTTGTTGTTGTTTTGTTTTTGTTTTGTTTTGTTTTTTTATTTTTTCTGGAACTAGCCCCTTCTGATTAGGAGCAAGGTACAGAACCTCGCTACAGGTTCAGCTACTGAAAACTTGAATGAAAGTTCTCCTTGGCCTCCTCCTCCAAGGCCACTCCTGGTCTCTAGTCCACAAGGTATAAGAGGCTGAGACAGGATCCGAACATTTCGAGTGGAAACTGGTTCTTCATTGAGTTCCCCCCACTATCTTTCTCAGAAGTATGAAGAGGTTTGGGGGTTGGTGGGGGTGTTGTTTTTGTTTGTTGTTTTGTTTTGTTTCAAGCATTGTTTATTTGAAATACTAGCTGCTAAGTTCAACACAGTTTTCTGCGATGTCTGCAGACAGAATTTTTTGTTTGGACTTTCAGTAGTGCGAGGAGAGAGAACGAGAGAGAGAGAGAGAGAGAGAGAGAGAGAGAGAGAGAGAGAGAGAGAGAGAAACAAATAGCCTTGCTTTGAAGTTCCCACATAATTACTGTAAAGATCTGTGAAAGTACAGAGCCAAGAGCCAGCGCTTTGCTCCAATCTGGAGGATGCAAAGGCCAGGCGCAGCCCGGGAAGACTCTCTCAGAGCGGTGCAGAAATACGCAGCCAAGGTAGATGGGAGGTGTGTGCGCCCCCCCCCCCCCCCCGGTGTCTGCAGGAGGCAATAAGAGGAGGCAGAGCAAGGAGAAGAAACTGGAAAGAGAAATCAAGAGAAAAGGAGAAAACATGGGGGGGGGGGGTTGTGAGGGGAAAGGAGATGCTGGTGATATTTACAAAGATTGGTGCAGAAATTAAACGCTGCATATACGATACGGAAGTTGAGGGGTGGGGGGGTGGGGAGTGGCAGGTTTCCATCTCCATTTCTTTGTAAGAATACAAGTTAGGGACATCCGAGGAGAAAATGGTTGTAGCCTCTGAGGTTTGTTCTCTGAACGATCAGCCCAGCTGCAAGCAGCGGCTGAGAAAGTTCTTGATGTCACAGTGCCCCCTGCAGTAGCACCTGGAAGGGACCCCAAGGGCCACCTTGCGGCTTCCCATCGCCTTTGTGTTTCCTACCGCGAAAAGAGGAGGGGACAGGAAGATGTTTCTACTCTCAGAGTCTTTTAAGGGTCTACCACTAGCCAGGCCAGGGGACGGACGAACAGACGGGGGCAGCTTTGAAAAGTAACTTCCGATTCCTTTCACCTCCTTTGGGAGACCAGGAAAAGAGGGGGCAAGCAACCTTGCTCTGCGATTTTTTTCTCCCCCCACCCCCCCATTATCCCTTTAATCCTATTTTAGTTGAGATCTGACTTGGAAATTTCTAAAAGACTTTAGTCTCCCGTCCTCGTCCTCCAGATTGCTAGAAGAGGGTGATAGAAGGAGCGTGTGCGAGCGAGTGCGAGAAGGTGTGTGAGCGCTGCTTGTTTATGACGCTTCGCATTCTGCTTCCACGGCGAGAACGCTGACCAGTTCATTACTCGCTGTCCATAAATTGAAACCTTTGACATTTTTCTTAAATTGTTTGATGTTCCCCAGAAAGGGAAAAAAAAAAGTACTCAATCACTGAAACTCATGGGGGAGGGGGCATTACTTATGGTGGCGGGGTGGGGGGGCATTAAATTTGCAGGCAGATTCTGGCCACCCCACAGTGACTGTGAATAGATAACTTGGGCCACTGTATCAACTCCTCAAAGTTCTTAATAAAGCAAATTACAGTTGGGACAAAGTAAAGGGGTTATGGGAGGGCACGGACAGCGTAAACCAGAGGAAGAGCCGTTTCCATAAATATTTTCAAGATTATAAAAAGCTACTTGAGGAAAGAGTGTGTTGAGCAGGGTCTCAGACTTAGGGCTCATTGAAGCCATTAAATATTCATCTTTTTTTTTCTCTCATGAAAAACTCGGTACAGCTCTGATGTTATCTGAAGTGTCATTTCAGAGGGTCCTAGTGATTAGGCCTTTTTCTTTTTCTTTCTTTCTTTCTTTCTTTCTTTTCTTTTCTTTTCTTTTCTTTTTTCCTTTTTTCTTTTTTCTTTTTTCCACTTCTCTCATTAAAGGGCCAGTTTTCCTGTTGTGTGTCTCGAACTTTGTTCCGATCTGAAATTCTACCTACCCCGTCTATCTCCCCCACCCCGACTCCCAGTGGTCCCCCCCCCCCACCCAAGAAGGACTACATTCAAGGCTGATTTGAGAACAACAACAAATCTGGTTGTGTTCTCTCTCTCTCTCTCTCTCTCTCTCTCTCTCTCTCTCTCTCTCTCCCTAAAACTGCTTTTGATTTTTACTGAGCTACCAAATGCAGAAATCATTCCTCTGACGTTGAGAACGTTCCACTTTAAATCACAAGGTACGTCAGACATAACTGCTCGCTTTTAAAACATTCTATAATTATAGGAAGAAAGAATTGGGGGGGGGGTGGCTTTTAAAGAAGCAGTGCTGAAAGGAACTGGCTTGCAAGTCATGTCTGTCTTTTATAAAGTTCATAATTTCCCAGTCAATTCTTTTAAGTTAATAACATCTTAAACATAAAGAGCATTAAAGGGTTCCTCTCATTTGCCACCAAGCACAACAAACAGAGAGGAAAATTTTTTTTTGATTTTTTTTTTTAGGACCTCAGAGACGGAAATATTTCTCAGGAAATGTCAAACTGGAATATCTACGTTATATCTACACATGAAATAATAAATCAAGTTCAGGTTTCTCCCATCTGACCAAAAAAGAAAATAGAAAAGAAACAATAAAATGGGTTTAGAATATTGCCTTACGGTTCCCACACCTTCTTTTTTTAGCTCTCAAAAAAATTAATAGATGATACTCTATTGAGAAAGATAGCATGTACTTTCTCAAAACTTGGTGGGAAAAGTATTAGTTTTCCTCTTGGCAAAGGAAATTAAATATATGTTTTAGGGGGAGAAATATATATACTATTTCATGGTGATAGGATCCAACAAAAACCCAGGAAATTCAAAACCAGGCTGATGCCAGGCAAGGGCTCCGCACCGCTGTCCCTTTGCCGACAACAGATTTAGAAGTATGGAATGCCTGGGTGAACCTCAGGCTTCCTGACCCCCTGTCTAAACAGAGAAGTGTTATTTCAACACCAGCCTTATGCTGCCGCCCGGGCCCTGGCTATGCCCGTCCTTTGTCTCCACACTATGCCCTTCCCCACCTGAAATGTACATTTAACCACAAGGACTTGCGGACCCTGGAGACAACTTCTGGCTATTTTATAGTAAGAAGGGTTTAGAAGGAGAAAGGAGACGTGCTATATAATAGAATCGTGCAGGCTTTGGGTTGTTTTGTTTTGTTTTGTTTTTTGATGGAAAACCCAGGAGAGAATCAGAAAGAATACAGAGTTGGGGAGCTGGGGCTTGGGGGGGAACAAACACGTTGGTGGAGTGACCCTGGCTGTGCTCAGGTGTCTGTGGACTGCCATGAAGTCACACCCTCCTGAAGTGTTTCTGTCCCAAATATCAAAGCATAAGGACCCAGGACACCACCAGGAGCCCTTCCAGAAGGCTCTAGTTCTGAGCCATTTATGGATTCCAGATCATTAATTTACTACGGTGTCATTAATTACCACAGAGTAGTAGAAAACTGAACTCACGGGTTTTATGGACATGGCTTCTGTGCGTCTGAGAGCTGGGGGGGGGTGACTTTCAGTTTCTGGGAGCTGGGGGGACTTTCAGTTTCACTGCATCCTAAGATTTTAAAGAGTTGGGATGTGGGGAGAAGCAGGCGCTCACTGCTCACTGTGAGTAAATGTTTTCCACGGGTTATAACAGTTAGTAATTTGAAATGAACCTTGAGGTTTTCTCTTCATATACCCTGGATCCTTTAAGAGTACTGGCCAAAAGAAAAAGAAAAAAAGAAAAAAGAAAAAGAAATAGAAAAGGAAGGAAGGAAGGAAGGAAGGAAGGAAGGAAGGAAGGAAGGAAGGAGAGAATTTTTTTTTAAGATTCTCTCTTCTTTAATGTATCTAATTTGGATTCTATTAAATGCTGTTTACCCTGATGTTAAGATATTTTGGTGACTTTAATTCCATGATCCCCTCTGTATGAAAGAAAAGAAACTCTTTCTTGAAGAGATTTGGAAAGGGAGGAGAAGAAAAAATCCTTTTAAAAGGGCTTAGGGGAAAACGGGAGAGAGGCTTTCTCTCTCAGAAGCCCAGCTGCCGAAGCTGAAGGCCATTCTAGGCACGCAGAAACTCATTTACCTGAATCGCTTTGTCACCCCGTGGCCCTTGGCCCATAAATGGTTCCGTCTACTGCCAAATAAAACCAAACCGAAAGCATGTTTGGGGTTGGGGGTGCCAGGAAACATCCCCCAAAAATGAAAAGCCAGATTTCTATGCTGTTTGCTTTGGTTTCTCTGTAGGAGGGTTTCTAGAGAGGGGATCTGGATTCTGCGGCCTTTCTGGGTGCAGCCACTCCTGTGGGGTCTGCAGAGGACTCACCCAAGAGAGAAACTGTCCCTTTAGTCTTTGTCCAAAGTGAAAGAGAAAGTGACCACCATCGCGGAGGTCAGCAAACCCCACTGGGTACTTTTAATCTCTGTTTTTCTCTCGCTTGTAAAGCATGGATTAAGACCCCAGATAGTGAGGGCTGGGAAGGAGTCACTGGGACTTGAGGTAGCGTTCCTCCCACACCTGGAAAACAGTCTTTGCCTCCGTGGGGACGGTAGGGAAGCATTTGCAAGAGATGTTACTCCAAAATGGATGTTAGCTAACCACAATAGGCCCCGTTCCATTTTCGTCTGTACCGAATGGCAGGTGTCTGGGGTGGAGTGTGGAGTCTTAGCAGAGACAGCCAGCTTTGAATTGCTTCTTTTTTTTTTTTTTTTTTTTTTTTTTAATGTCCTTAAACTAGGAAGGTATGTCTACGGATGGGCCTGTATATTTCTGTGTTTGCATGTATGTGTGCTTATCTGCTTGTGTCTATGTGTGTGTGTGTGTGTGTGTGTGTGTGTGTGTGTGTGTGTATGTTATGTCTGCATATCTGTGGGTCCGTATTTCTCTCTGTGTGCGGATATGTCTCTGTATTGGTGTCTATGTGTATGTATCTGTATATATATCTGCACGTCTCTCATTCTGGGTGTGTCTCTGTGTCTGTATATCTTTCTGGGTGTATTTCTATGTGTGTTTTTACTTCTGTGTGTGTATGTTTGTATGTGTATGTCTGTATCTATGTCTCTGTGTGTGTTTGTATGTTTGTCTGTGTGTGTGTGTATCTGTATGACTCATGTCTGTATGTCTATGTGTGTCTGAGGTCTCTAAGTGTGTTTCTGTGTGTATGTGTGTGTGCACATCTCTCATGTCTGTATATCTCTGTGTGTCTATATGTCTATGTGTGTCTCTGTCTGAGGTCTCTGGGTTTGTCTGTGTGTGTGTGTGTGTGTGTGTGTGCGTGTGTGTGTGTGCATGCATGTCTGTCTATGTGTGTCTCTGTCTGAAGTCTCTGTGTGTTTGTATGCCTATGTGTATATGTGAGTGTGTGTCTTTGTATACCTGTGTGTCATTAAGTCCGTGTTTCTGGGTATCTATCTGTGCACACACATCCTCGGCCATTTAACTATTCCACTCAGTCCCAGACATCGCAGGCTCCATGGGGCTGTGAGGCCTCACTTCCAGTTTCTTTATTTCCAGACAGTGAAATGCGCCCAATTGAAAAATGGATGAGCTAAGGCTTTTCACTGATCTCCTTTCCAAATTGGATTGCTTTCCCAATCTAACTGAGTGCTTAGAAATTAGTCAATAAGGCAACTAATTAATAATTTGACTGGTGGTGGGGGGGGGTTGGTTTCTCAGTCGTACATGACACAAGGCCCCAGTCTTCTGGAAGTGCCAGGCTCCGTCATTCCACCATAGTTCATGGTACCAAAATCAACCAGCTGAAGCAGGAAGGGGACTCCGGCTCACTTCACTAAAAGCCCCCCCCCCCCCAGTGGAATTACTACGTAGGAATAGGACAGGATGCATAGCGAGTAAGAAGCTGTTAGCATCAAAGGCAACACACCCTATATGATAATTCTATATGACATCTCTGTGACCTGCATTCTGTAGTAAGAGCATGTCGTTACCAGAACTGTGATTAGCAACTCTGTGACTCACACTTAAAGATCCTGGTAAGTAGTAGACACTTTCAACGTCGACTTAGTCAATCTCACTGCCCCACGCCTTGCAAGGACTATGCCACACACACACAGCCCTCCCCCACTTTTATAAGGTAGGGAAACCGAGGCTCAGAAAGCTCAAGCCACTTGACAAATAGACACTAAAAGACAATACAACCCTAAAGACAATAGCGAGGACTGTGACCCAGGGCAGTGACTCCAGACCCTGCCCTCTGATTGGTCTCCTCTCCGAGCATGCGAGAGACCCTGCCCTCTGATTGGTCTCCTTTCTGAGCATGCGAGAGACCCTGCCCTCTGATTGGTCTCCTCACTGAGTATGCAAGTGAACCAAGGGACACCTTGGGAATGTTCTTTGTCCCTTGAGAAAAGTCACACCAGACTGATTCTGACTTTTATGTGGCCATGGGAGAGGCGTGTCTCTCTGAGCCTTGGTTTCCCCATACACAAAGAAACCCAAGAAGACCCCTGAAAGCATCTCTATAAAACACCTATATCATTGAACACCCAGCTTTACGCAAAGAGAAAATAATAAAAATAATAAGCAAGCACCAGTCTGGTGATGCTCAAGACATTGAAAAATAACCCTCCAGACTCTGACAGACTGAACCTTAAGACATCTGGACAGGGCTCCTGACTCTTGTTAAAAATAAAACCAATCTTGATGTGATGTGAACTCTACGAACTCTGGAAAATGGGGGTTGCCTCAACGTCCTCCTCACCTGTAAAGATGAAATAATGACATTCAAAATGCAGAGTCTGAGTCCTCACAGAAGTCCTTGAGAAGTAAAGGAGAAAATGGTCCCTCTGTGAGCAGCAATGAACTGCCGCACAGCAGATGATAGATCTTGATTGGAGTCGGGATAACAGTACCGGGTTGGGGTCCATAGAGTGACTGTGGCAACAATGACCACAACAGTCATGATGGCCAACGTGGTGGTGCTGATGTTGGTGGCTGTAATGGAGATGATGATGGTAGTAGCCATGATGTTGCTGATGATGGTGATGGTAGTAGCCATGATGTTGCTGATGATGGTGATGATAGTGATAACAGCCGTGATGGTGGTGGTAAAGATAAACAGCGCTGAGGATGTAGGGTAGAGATAGTGATGATGCTGGTGGAAAAGAGGGTGGTGACAGGGACCATTTGGGTTTGGTAGTTGTGGTGGTAGAGATGATGAGGGTGGGATGGTGATGGTGGAAATGGAGGTGATGAAGATAATGGTGGTGTGCAGGTCATAGTGTTTTTAACAGTGACAGGGTAAAGCGCTGGGACTATCTACTATACTCTACAGACTAGAAGACAGAGGTCCCGTGTAAGTGGCCTGGTTAAGATAGAAATCTATCTTCCCTTGCTGGCCCACTGCCTTTGTCCGCTGCTCCATGCTAAAAATAATCGAAGGGAGAATTGGCTGAAGGAAACCGGGAACAGCAGGTCAGAGCTAAGGACCAGCGACCTCAACCTTCTCCTCCTCTGGCTCACTTCACATGGCCAACCAGCTCACTGTGTCCTCACCAGACCTCGGGCGCTACCTTTTAGGGACGAAGCCACCTTCCTGTGCCCAGCTGAGTCGGGGGAGGAGGCTCTAGCAGGCTCCTGTGCAACCAGGAAGTAGTTCCCAGACTAGAACTGGTTCTATCTGCCTCTCTCCAGCGGGGAAAAGGGAGAATATTTACTTTTACTGGTTGGATTCAGTAGGCAAAACAATCAAGTAAAAATTACTCTTTTGCTTTCCACATGGTGCTAAGAGACTGTGGCCAAGTCTGAGGAACCAGAGCTGTGAAGGAGCTTGGAGATTGAGGCAGGGAGGGAGACACGTTCGCTACGTGCCAAGTCGTAGCCCCCAAAATGACATTCTAGATCAGCCTAGGGGGTTTCCAGTTATGAGAGAAATTGGCCTCAGGGTCCTAAGGAGCCACATTAGACAGAAGTTGCCTCCAGAACACATGGCTAACAGCTCGAGAGTGGTACCGCCATGTCCTCTGAAGCATCCATAGCAGACATTACTAATAGATAACGGCGCTCTCTACCAAGACAGTACCTATCTATCATAAAGCTCCCAGAAGGCATGAGCAATCTACTTCAGGGATGAAAATCGCTTTTTACCAGGTAAAACTCACGATAGCTTATGCCTGATGGATCAAGCACTGAAAGGAAGGTTGGGGGTGTTATGAAGCCTTATAAGATCCAGGCAGCAGCAGGGGTTGAGAGTCCCCAGTTTGGTCACGTTCCCAGTTCTTTGGGTGATATTCCGGCTCATCTGTCTGTCTAGCCATCCATCACCTATCCATCCGTTCCCAGCTCACTGCTCCTCAGCCCTTCATCCACTCAGTATAGACTTTTCTGAATGTTGAAGAATGTGGATGTTGAAAAGTGAGCCAGACAGTCCCAGCTCCCACGTACAGGAGTTTATAGTGACCTGGGGCGGGGAATGGAGGGGAAGAATCCCAAGTTTAATATTCTTCTCTCTACTGTGATCCCTGCATCAAAGGTGAGGTGTCAGGGGCTGTCACAGAACAGCTGGGGACTCAGGCACTGGAGAAATGTGGGCAGGGATCAGGGACAGTCTCCCAGGTGGGGACATCCTTTGAGCTGAGCACAGAAGGAAGGAAGGAAGGAAGGAAGGAAGGAAGGAAGGAAGGAAGGAAGGAAGGGACCTTATTTGACTATGAGAGAGGCTATATCATCATAACCAACGTTTTCAGTTCTCCAAATCCAATAGGAAAACACTCAGCCATTCTAATTACTTCCAGAATTAAAACATTGTGGGAAGCATACAGCAGACTCCACAGCCCAGCTATGCGAGAGCCCAGCTCGGAGAAGCACGACTGTGCAGCTTGTGGGGCGGGGGTTGGGAGCCCATTGGATGCTCCCAGCCGGCAAGTGTTCTTAGGGACTACTAAATCCTGAACACTCTTGGCAAGGCCAATTGGCAGCAGGCTCAGGCTCCCACACAGATTGACAGCAACTTCTCAGTGTGGCCTCCCGGGAGGAACACGGGCCAAGCAAACGCCTAGGCCTCACCTTCCTCATCTGTAAAGGAAGCAGTGGGGAGCTAAATCACCTCTAATCTCACCGCAAGCCCACATCTTGCTGAGGTTCCCTCCTTGGGGGCCTTGATCAGCGTGAGCACCACTGGAGACACAGCTGTATGACAGGCTTCCCCGGGCCCATGTTTCTGGTCACGTCATGCTTGGCTTGAAGGACCCAATCCAAAAGACTCTGTGTAGCACACAAGGCCTCTCCCTGGCTGCCCTGTCTTCAACGTATCTCTTACTTTCTCCCTATTCCCATCCCTTCCAATCCATGAGATAACTGCACCAGGACTCTCTTTTCTTCCCTACCTGCCACACCTGGACTTATTTGTTTCTTTGTATATACATGATGACTATTCTTCGCTGTCAACTTGACTACATCTAGAATTAACTACCACCCAAGCAGCTGGATAAACCTGTGAGAGATTTTTCTTAATTGAATTGTTCAAAGTGAAAAGACCTAGACTCGACCAGGATCTTTTGAAGGAAAAGATCCACCTCAAATCTGGGCCATGCCTTCTACTGGCAGCCTCTGTAAAGGACATGGACACAAGAGCATGAGGAATTATGTTAAAGGAACTATGTTAAAACATAGTAAAGCTATGTTTATTTATGTTAAAGCATCGAACAACATTAAGAAGGTTGAGAACCACTGCCCTAGAGAACTCTGTGTGTACCTGAGTGTGTGTGTGTGTGTGTGTGTGTGTGTGTGTGTGTGTGTGTGTGTGTATTTATGGCTTCAGTACCCATGGAGGCCATAAGAGGGCAGTATGTCCCTGAAACTGGATGGAGTTACAGAAGGATGTGAGCTGCTACATGTGCTGGGAATAAAACTGGGTCTTCTGAAGGGCAGCCATAATTGTGGGACTATCATTCCAGTCCCTCGCCTCTTTATAATGTGAGTTCTACAGATCAAACTCAGCCTCTCATGCTTGCATGGCAAGCACCCTACTTAATAAGTCATCATCCCAGCCCTCCTAAGGTTAGTTTTATATCAGATAAAATAGAGGCCCAGACCTGCCTTTCTTGGTGGCCTGATTTCCATAGTTGGTGTCCTGGGAGTAAAGCCTTCATCAGGAACTTGTAGATAACTGATTTGGAAAGAGATCCCAAGAAGGAAGAAGGAAGCAATGAGAATACAGAAAGGCCGTTCTCACAACTGAGTGACGAGGTCACAAGATCTTGGTTTTATGGGATCTCTCAAGAGCGTACAGTGGAGACCTCAGAACTCCAACCCTGCAGAAGGGAGGGTTCCAAGAGTTCCATCAGCCATTTAAGTGTCCCTCTTCTAGGTAGACCTTGGGTGAGACAGAAACTGGACCTGAGGAGAACTTCCAGACTTCGAGGTTCAGAAGGGAAGGGTGTTCCAGGTTGGGAAATTCACAGCATAGTCAGGCATAGGAAGAAAGGAAGAGAGACATATTGCTAAGGCAAGAGGAAAGCTTTGCTGGAACAGGAACTTAGATTTCGTACTGTGGGGTCTGAAAGCTACATTAAGCAGGTGAGACAACACCACTTCTCTGCAGCAGCTACACAAACCTTCACAATGGCAGCTCTGTGATGGAATAGTGGGTCAGCCTGATGCGTCTCGGTTTTCCTGACCAGGAAGGAACTGGGGAAACACCAAACACCTGCCTTTGAGTTAAGCACCTCCTTATCTCATATAATGCCTTGGCAATTCTCCAAGAGATTCCCGTCCCTAGTCCCATTTTACTTAATAGCATGCCCTCAGCCACGTACTTAGGACATGTTCAACCCAGACTGATGCTGCCATTCCTCCAGCAAAGTCACTTCCCACTTGCCCTAGTGAACTTGACAGAGCCTAGAATCATCCAAGAACAAAATTTCCTGCATTGCATTGGCCTATAAGCACATCTTGATTATTCGTTGATGCGGAAAATTACAGCCCACAATGGGTGACACCACTCCCTAGGGTGGTGGTCCCAGGCTGTGTAAGAAAGCTGGCTGAGCACAAGCCTGCTAGTGAGGCAGCAAGCAGTGTCACTCCATAGATTATGCTTCAAGTTCTCCCTTGAGTTCCTGCCCTGACTCCCTTCCATGATGAACTGTAACCTGTTAGATAAAAAAAAAAAAACAAAAAACAAAAAACAAAACAAAAAAAAAACAAAAAACAAACAAACAAACAAAAAAACCACAACCCTTTGATCTCCTAAGTTGCTTTTGGTGTTTGACACAGCAGCAGAGTTGAGCTAGAGCCCCATCCTCATGGGTAGCTCTATACTTCTTGGGTAGGAAAGAAGTTATGGAAATCCCCCCTGTTCCCAAATGCTTCTCCTCTTTCTACACCCCTTCCCTGTGGGCCATTTTATCAGGCAGGGCTGTGTGGTGACATGCCACTGCCTGGTGTGAGGATCTCCATGTTTGAGGTGTTTGACTGACACAACTGGGTAAGAGGTGGTTTGGGGCATTATTTGTAGCACAGGTGTGACTACTCAGACCTCCAGTCTAGGGCTTCAACTGCCTCATCTTGCCTGTCCCACACTCCCACTTCCCTTGTCTGAGCAATACCATCCTGTCTTTCACCTGCATGTTTTAGCTACACTGGCCTGCCCTCTAGCACTCAGGGCTGCAGCCCACCTCGGGGTTTTCACACAAGCCTTTTACTCTGGCTGGATCCTCCCTGAGGAACCTTGACAAACATCACAGTAAACCATTGATCCTTAAACACTCCAGTAGGCACCATGCCTGCCCATTCCTAGTTCCTCTTTCCCCCCCTAGAGTTCCCATTCCCCAACCCCCAACCCCCTGTGGACCATGACAATGAGAATTCTTCAGAGGCTAGGGATATGGCTCAGTCATGAAAGTGTTGGCTATCTCTCCATCCCACTGTGACTACCTTATCTTGGAAGGGTAG
This sequence comes from Mus musculus, assembly GCF_000001635.26. Taxonomy (NCBI): domain Eukaryota; kingdom Metazoa; phylum Chordata; class Mammalia; order Rodentia; family Muridae; genus Mus; species Mus musculus. Next base: position 118,866,529 of record NC_000071.6, on the reverse strand, counting down.
CTTTATTGTCTCTGAGGAGTGTCTCTCTCTGACTCCAGAATCCTCCTTCTCTCAAATGAACCCAAACTAACAGATCCCTCCATATTCACAGCCCAGGAAACCCTCAGGTGGAATCTCCACACCCTGGTGTGATGAGCTGTCAGCAGTCCCACCCAATGGGAAACTTCTATACCCTCCAGCAAAGGTGCAAACCAGAGGATGCTACCTCTGGTGGAGTTCACTGTAACTTCTGACCTTGGCTGTGTGCTTCCAGGTCAGTTAGTTCTGTGGGCACTGACATCAGTCCAGGTGAGATAGTGGGTGTCCAATGTCCTCTCTCTTCTGAGGTCATAGGTGAGAAGCTGGGTGAAGACAGGTGTCAGGGACTGGAGAGATGGCTCAGCAATTAAGAGCAATGACTGCTCTTCCAGAGGTCCTGAGTTCAAATCCCAGCAATCACATGGTGGCTCACAACCATCTGTAATGAGATCTGATGCCCTCTTCTGGTGTGTCTGAAGACAGCTACAGTGTACTTACATATAATAAATAAATCTTAAAAAAAAAAAAAAGGGTGTCACCTGTACCTAACGGTGTGCCTGTTCCACATCTCTCTCCCTTCTTATTAGCTGCTTTCGATATTTTGAGTTTGTTTTGGTCTGGTCTGGTTTGATCTCGTTTGGTCTCATTTGTCAAAGTAGTCACATCCAAGAGGCTTCCTCCATTCCACCTCTGAAGCAACCAGGCTTAGGTCCTTTTCTGAACCTGTCAGAATTAGTATTAGTGCCTGCTCCCAGAAAAGAACAAAGCAACTATAGCTGTCGTTCATGGCTGTCATCGTCACTGGTGAGCCTACTTGTTCAGAACAGACCTGACTAAATCAACCTTGGCACACAAACTGAGGCCCCTAGCACGCTGATCATTCTGGCCACTTGGTGTCTGCCTATGAGGCTGCACATCTGAGCTCTGTGTGGACAAGTGCAGCAATTGATTATTGATGTCTGCCACAGATACAGGCAAGGAGGGTAGAGTACATTGGCAACATACATACTGCCAGAGGCTAACTTCGTGACACCTTCCTAGTGTGTTATGCTAAAAATTCATTATGAATCCCTCTGAGGTAGATCTGAGGAATGCGTGGAATGAAATAAAGTGTGTGCTTTGTTCTTTGTGGAAATTCAGGTTTTTATCAAAGCCCATACTTTGGAAGGCATCAGAATATAGTATTCTCCACCCAGAACGTTCCCACAAACTCCTGCCTACTTTCTCAGGCTCACTAATTAAGAAAATGACCTACAGGCTTTCCTCTTATGAAGGTATTTTCTCAATTGAGGTTCCCTCCTCTCTGATGACTTTAGCTTGTGGCATAAAACCAGCCAGGACATATTTCCTCTTCCCTTAATCCTAACAGTGCTAAGAAACTCACAGAATTACATACATACATACATACATACATACATACACACAAACACACACACCTCCAGAAAAAACACCCCTTCACAAGGAGAAACTGGAGCACTGAGGGATAAGCAGATTCATGCCTTTTCATTTTTTTTTTATTTTAAACTTTTTTATTGTATGTCTATGTGCAGGTGTGTGCATGTGAGTGCAGTGCCCAGAGAGGCCACTAGAGAGCATTGGATTCCATGGAGCTGGAGTTATGGGTGGCTGTGAGTTGGGAACTAAAGCTGGGGTGCTCTTAACTGCTGAATCATGTTTCCAGCCTGAGTCCCACCTTTAAGTGCTTTGGTACAGGATCCAACTCAGAATAGCAGGGGCTGGCCAGGTCCAGCCTTGTCCACATCTTCCCTGGAGTCAAGGATCTAGCAGTGTATGTAGGAAGAACCAAGAAGCCAAGGGCATCCAGCGCCTGCCTAGGATGGATGAGGCCACAGGAAGCTGTCAGCCCAATGGAAGCCAGCTGGCAGTGGGTGAGCAGCTACCTCACCCATCAGCACCTCTGGAAGCAGGAACCAGCTCTGAGCTTCCACACTCTCATTCCAGGGGCCCAGCCCCAGGAGCACCTGCTGGCCAGTGGAGCCTTGAGTCCCCACTAGGATGCTAGCCCCCTCCCCCACATCCTGGAGGCACCCGGGAGAGAAGGTTCCCTGGGTTCATATCTCGTGCTAATAAGGGGTGGGAAAGGTAAGGTCTACTTGATCTGGCTCTTGGAAGGAAGCCAGAGAAACTCTCTAGCCATTGATTCTCTTCCCAGGTTCGTGCGCCGTGTGGGAAAATTAAGATGTATAGTCTGCAAATGGGCTAACCTTTCCCGAGCTTTTAATGAGCCTTCCTATGCTGTAACTGTTTCTCTTTCTTGTGTGTGTGCATGCTCACATGTGTGTGCATATGCTCCCTAATGAAGCCCATATGGAAACACAATACCTGTACTACTCTAGTCTTCAAGTGGCCTTTATAATGGGAAAGACTTTTTCCCCCCTTCAAATTGAAATCCGTGCTTCACCTGTGTGCATTTCCACTGAGCTCAGAGAACAAGCCAGGCTCCCTCATAGAACATGCTGGAAGAGTCCGAGGCACCAACAGTCCCAGGCACTGTAGGAGCCCCTGGTAAGCCCAAGAGCTCCCAGAATTCCTAGTGCGGCTCAGGCTTCCCTGTAGATGGACTGACATGAGCATACATAGACCCTAAGGAAAGAGAGAGACCTTCATCCACTGCGCCCCTGGGACACTGGCCTCTGGAGAGAAATTTTTAGTCTCTGATAACACCAGTTCTCATAATACTGGTTCAAGATATGGAGGAATGGCAGCAGATTCTGAAGTCCTCTAATCCCTGACTCCTCCAATCCTGATGCCCATTCTAGTCTCCGTCAGGGCTGCCAGCAGAAGTTCCTACAGGCACCGGTCACCTTGCATCCATCCAAGGTTAGGGGACTGTTAGGGCTGCTTTTGTGCCACAGTGGCAGGAGGAGAGGGAGAGGAAGGGTGAGGGGTCGTCAAGATTAAGCCATGAAAGAAGCCAGCTGATGGAAAGCCCTGGAAACCCTTTCCCACCCAGGATAAATTCAAGAAAAGAGGAGCCTTCCATAAGCCAAGAGACACAGGTGCAGAAGGTGCATTGCTGTGTAAGTGAGTTATAAAAGGCCTGAGGGTCAGCACCATCTTCTCTAGCTCAGAAGCCTGCCTTTGGCTTTCAGGAGTGCACTTCTCTCAATTAGACTGCCTGTTTCTGTTGTCTAACCGTGTTCCAGGGACACAAGAAACTGACAACATCACATAGGTGTCTCCCAGACTCTCACCCACATCTACAAAGGCACCCTGACTGAAATACCTAACCAAACAACTTTAAAAGGACAGATTTGACTCAGGGTTGTCAGGGGTTCAGCACAGTGGGGCATGGAAGTGTTCACAGGAGTGGGTGGCTGTGATTTCTCTGTCCCCATAGACAAGAGAGCAGAGGAGGAGAGGGTGCAACCCTCACAGCCTGCTCCTAGAGGCCTATTTCTTCCAGCCTGGCCTCCTAAAGGTTCCTTCTGATACCTTCAAAATGCCAGTTAGGGACCAAACCCTGCAAGCAGGAGGGAACATTTCAGAGTCGAAGGCTAACAAAGCCCTTCTGGTGGTAACTTTCTCAGCATCTCAAGCCATCCAGAGACACAGGGGCTTTGGGACTCAGGATACCGAACATGAGAAGTTGCTGAGAAATGGAATTCTCTGGCCTAACTCAAGGCCTGGAGAGAATCCAGAGAATTGGTGACCACCAGCAAGACAGCAATAACGGGAAGGCTGTGTGTGAGAGAAGTCAAAAGGAGGCAGCCAAAGCTGTAGTCAGAAGCAAATTCCTAGCACTTCATGTAAAAGGTAGGAATAAAGAGCCACAGAGCCATTAAGGAAGGTGGCAGCAAAATGCAAGAGAAGAGACCATGGGTTTAAAGTTTTAACACCCAAAGGAGATGGAGGAAGCTCCAGGAAGAAAAAGGAGAATGACACTCATAATTCAGGGTAAGGCAAGTAAGCAGAATTGCAGCCTAGACAGGAAAAATTCAATGGGCCCAAACCCTAGGGTAAGATATGTGTTGGATCCAGAAGAGCAAAGTTGCCATACTGAGACTGTTCTCACTGGTTCTATATGAAGCCTGATGGGTCAGAAACAGGAGAAGAAAACAGGAGTCCTTGGCAGAAAGATGAGCAGGGGCAAGCACAGGAGTCAGGATGGAGGGAGGAGGTAGAGGCATGGGTATGGAAACAACACTTTGATGCCCTAGAATAAAAGCAAAGAAATCAAATTGAAGCCAGGGTGCTTTTGCTAAATTACTGTTGGCTGCTCCGTTTCTGTTCGTGTGGTGCTCAGAGATGCTTGTTGCTGTGAGAAAATAAGAACCCTAAAGATGTGAGAGGTCAATTTCTAAGTTGATTTTTATCCCTTTTGAAAAACCCTTTGGAAATACCTTAGGTGACCGTCTAGCAGACTGTCCCTCAGTGAAGAGATCCCTGATGTGGCCCTGCTTTGTAAACACATAGGAGGTGGGGCCTGATTCTGTGGAAGGCTCCATCACACAAGGAGTCAATTTAAAAGGTAAACAGAGGCTGGAGATGGAGCTCTGAAATGTCCCTAGCAGAGAAGGGGGAAGAGTTGAAGAGAGGAGTTGAGCCTAGGACACAGGAACTGGCCCTGCCAGCCCCTTCACAGGGACTGCCCTGCCTCCAGAAGTCCAGCCCCAATGAACACTTCTGATCACAAACCTCAGCTATATTTTTATTTTTAAGTTTTGTTCTTAAGACTATTTGCTTTTCTTTCATGTGCATGGGTGCTTTGTCTGCATTTATGTCTATGTGTGTGCCTGGTACCCAAGGAAGCCAGAAGAATGTGACTGATCCCCTGGAACTGAAGTTAGGGATGGCTATGAAGTTTCTGGGAACCAAGCCCAGGTCTTCTGCAAGACCAGCTGGTGCTGTTACTGACTCGGGGGAGTCATGTCTACCCAATATCTGCTGTTTATCCCCAGCCCTTGTTCCTCACTGAGACCGACCTGGCAGACTAACGCAAAGGATACGTTCAATACAAATAAAATCAAGCTATAAAACACTCCATTCGTCAGGAGACCCATACCATGAAATCACTTCCAGTGCAAAACAGTGCATGGTGTGCGCCAGAGAACGCACGCATCCGTGGAAAAATATAAGTGGAATGTTCTAGACCCAAGTACTCATGGCAGTGGGGGTGGAGGGTGGGTGGAGGAAATGGCTGTGGCTCACCGCTCCTTCTGCCTGGCAGAGCGTTTCCAGCGGCCATAACTCTGAAAGACAGAGCAGGCTCTGCAAACCACCCACAACAGCGGCCCAGCCCTGAGCTGGTGACCTCACATCCTATCTCTAAGACTTACTCAGACCTTGTGACTGCCTAGCATGCAGTAATCATCACCTCTGTTTTCCAAAAGAAGAAATGGAGGCACAGAGAGGAGGTTAAGCGATGTGACCAAGAGTCACCAAGCAGACAGTGGCCCAAGTGTTTGGAACAAATGGCAGGCTTTTCTGGCCATAACCTTGAACTCTCTGGCCCTGTGCAGGTGCCTGCTGAACTCTTTTGGTTTAGTGTGAGGTTTTCTACAGGCATGCATGAATACAGATGTGCACAGACAGACAGACAGTCAGACAGACAGACACACACACACTGGACTACACTGATGGTTCTTCATGGCGAGCTAAGTACGGTTGTCCTTTCCACCTGTAATGTACAATTTAATTGGACCAAAGACCCCCATCTCTAGCAGGGTGACCCCTATCATATTAAATACTCAGAGACCAGTCTCTAATTCTCCACTCGCCTATGCCCTGGGAGCTGACCCCTGTGGCGTTGGATGAGGGCAGGGCAAGCGTCCCATTCATATTTTATAAGTTTGTTTAATGGAGCCTGATTTTTTGGGGTTATGTATTTTTAAAGACCACATGGCTTAGATTGATGGAGCTGCTACTTCTGACAAACCAGGGAGCTGGAGGCAGCCCAGCCCTTCTGGGGTCAAGAGGGACAACAGGAAGGAGACACGGATGGACGGAGCTACCTAAATGCCTACCGAGTGGAACTGGTACAATAAATTATGTCTGCCCCTATAATGGACCAACTCAGCCATTGAGGATGAGATACGGCAGCAGATCTGAGCAGGGAAAGAGATTCATGATGTACGTATCCTTAAGGGAGAAAGGCTCAGAAGGAGTGAGCAGAGGGCCCTACGGAACAGAAGTGCAGGTACCTGTGCGTGCATCAGTAACTAAGGGTTTTATACTGGGGAAACTAGGATTCATGTCTCCATAAAGGATCCGATAGTAACCTTAGGTTTTCTTGATCCCTCTGAGCCCTGGCTGCCTCATCTGTACTGTAAGGGGGCAAAAGGTCAAGCCAAGTGCATGTTCCCTCCATGAGTGACACGATGGTATAGGGAAGGTAAAACACTTAAAGGGCGTGTCTGCGGCTGAGGAGGCAGCCTGGTGGTTAAGAACCTATAAAGGACTCAAGTTTGGTTCCCAGCAGGCAGCTCACAACCACCTCTAACTCCAGCTCCTGAGGGTCTGAGAGCCTCTTCTCTCCTGCACCTGCATGCACACATGTGCACGTGTGCACAAACACACACACACACACACACTGATGCATACACATAATTTAAAATAAATACACATGGGTGGGGATGCACACCACCGAGAGAGAGCTTGTGATGCATGCAGGGAGCCCTGGGATCTATCCCCAGCATCTCGGTGTTGAGAAAAGGTCCCTGAGAACACGTGGCGATGATACTGTGACCATTTACATCCCTACGTACCTGAGGGTGGCCTTGAACTTCCAATCCTCCTGTCTCCACATCCCTATGCTGGCACCACAGGTGTGCACCACCACTTCTGGGATGTATGATACTGAGGACTGAACCCAGGGCTTCCTGTATGCTAGGCAAGGTAAGTGCTGAAGCACAGCAACTAGCTGTACCCCCATTCCTGACTCTCATAGCATGCAGTAAAGGAAGGGCTTCCCAAAGGAACCACTAGATGCTGAGATTTCTAACAGCCACAGGCCCTGAGAGTTAGTGAGAGACAGACAGACAGACAGACAGACAAACAGAGAGAGAGAGAGAGAGAGAGAGAGAGAGAGAGAGAGAGAGAGCACAGCACAGCTGTTGTTCTCCAGGGTGAGTGAGTGTCCCTGAGTCTCATAGGTGGGCCCCAGCACGGCCACTGCCAGGCTACCATCACTCAGGGGTTGGCAGTGAGGTTCCCCTGAATCCAGCCCTGCATCCCCTGTGTCCTGTTTAACTGGAGGGATGAGCAGGTGAAGCTGGGTCTCTCGGGCACTTGGAGACACAATGCCGGAGGCAGCTGCAAGCATCCCACACTGTGTGAGAGTTGACGAATTCTCTCATCTCATCTCTCGCAGGAATCCTTACAGTGAGTATAGGCTGTTACCAGGGCTCAGAAACTTCAAGGTATTTGCTCAATGGCACCCAGCTCCCAGCAAAGCCAGAATTCAAGACCAGTGTGTCTGTCTGTGCTATCCTGCCTTCTGTGGGTAAACAATAGCCACAGGAAAAGCAAGTAAATTCTCCCACAGGATGGCAAAAGGATGGTCCACAGCCTTTCTTGTTTGGGGACCCCCTTCCTTGAAATCTGCTTAGAGGGGCTGGAGAGATGGCTCAGCGGTTAAGAGCACTGACTGCTCTTCCAGAGGTCCTGAGTTCAAATCCCAGCAACCACATGGTGGCTCACAACCATCTGTAATGAGATCTGGTGCCCTTTTCTGGTGTGTCTGAAGACAGCCACAGTGTACTCAGATATAATAATAAATAAATGTTTTTAGAAAGAAAGGAAGAAAGAAAGAAAGAAAGAAAGAAAGAAAGAAAGAAGGGAGGGAGGGAGGGAGGGAGGGAGGGAGGAAGGAAGGAAGGAAGGAAGGAAGGAAGGAAGGAAGGAAGGAAGGAAGGAAGGAAGGAAGGAATCTATTTAGAATTTGCGTGGTGGTCATTATGTATTTTGTAATAAAATGCTTCCAAGCATGTTACATCAGTTTTCTTAGTCAGAGCTTTGGTATGCTCAGTGGACTTTGCCCTAAACATTTGACCCTGAGACCCTTTTCTGTGAAGCTTATCCTAGCACTGAACTCTTCTTGGTAAATGCTCACCCCAGATACATGGCTTTCCCGTTTGCTGTTGTTTTAAATTGCTTTCTAAGCATAAAAGCTTAAGTATATTTAAAATTAAGGCTAAAGAAAGAAAACATTTCCAAATATCCCCCAAATCATCTTTTTTATGCACAGAAAAATCCGAGAAGCCACGTACACCTGCAGACAAGATAGCATCCAGGATAACCTAAGACCCTGAAGGAGAGCAGGGTGCCTCGGAGGATACAAGTGTTTGTCACATGAGCCTGACAGCCTGAATTAGATTCAAAGACACATATGGGAAATTAGAGAGAGAGAGAGAGAGAGAGAGAGAGAGAGAGAGAGAGAGAGAGAGAGAGAGAGAATAAAATAGAAATTAGAAAAGAGGCAGTCTAGCCTATGAAGTGAACCCATTTCCCTCAATGGAAAGATCTAAGAAGAACATGGGACCAGCCAGACCCACAGCCTTTACCTCTGTTTGCAATTGTCTCATGTTCATTATAGTATAAAACAGTGTGCTGTTGGGGAAAAGTCACTTTCTTCCATGGCGATAGGAAATACTTTGAGTCAAGTTCTTGGACTGTGAGTACTTTGCTTTCAGAGAGCCGCTTCCAATGCTGCCTTGCCTGGAACTGTGTTTCAGCCACTTTTAACCCTGCCTTGGAGGCAGTCACCAGAACGTGGGTACATCAGGGACGGGCCTCTATTTGCTATTTCTCTGACTAGCTTCCAGAGTTTCCCCGGGTATGAGCATTGAGAAGCTTGCTTGCCTGGCGTCAATCATGGCTTCTCAACTCCATCCCCCCCAGCCTGAATCTCTTGGACTTTGTCAAGCATATGCCAGAAACTTACTGACATAGTCCCAAAGATAGCCTTCAGGGAGAACCATGAACAGGGCTGTTAACCGGGAAGAGGGTAGGCTCTAACTGCAGTTCCTCATTTCCGGCCAGATCCTCCAGTTGGGAGCCACTTCCACCACACAGACGCCCCTGGCTGCCCAGCCGATATGGCGCAGGTTTGCCCTGAATCTCAGGACAGAATCAGGGCCCGATAGTTTGCATAGTTTGGGTTTCTGTCCTCACAGGGCCAGGGAAGAAAAAAGCAAGAAAGGAGAATTATTGACTCTAGGAAAACACTCGATTGCAGCCTCATGAGTAAATGGGCCATTTATCCCCCAGTCGCTAGCTGTTTGAAAAGGTGACCGTCCATCAATCCCCGCTCCAGCTTCCCCCCCTGATGAGCTGTTCTGCCAATGGGCTAATTTAGCTGATTACAGAGGAATGGGCCGCCAGAGCCTGGGTCCCCGCCAGCAATGCATTAACTCTGGGTGTCTCCATCGCCCTCCGCCTGGGCCGATAGGACCATCTGATTCCTGAGAACAGGCCCAGCAGATGGGCTTATCAGGTGAGAGGTGGAAAATCTCCCACCGCAGGCCAGGCTCTCTCCATCCGTCCGTCTGTCCTCAGTGTCCTTGCTGAGGGAGGAAGACCTGGGGTCCAGCGCCAGGTTATTCTAGGCTCCTGATGCCCAGGAAGAGGCCCGTTATGGAGCACGGTTGCCCTTACAGTCTCCTCAGCGCACAGTCTAAGAAACCCCTTCAAAGAATGGGGTTAAAGACAGCGTCATGGGACAAGTGATCAGCCTTGCTGGTGAGCTTTTCTCTCCCCACAAAGAGAATGGCTTCAAACCTTTCCACGGCCCGGAACAGTTTCAACTTTTTGCTGGCACTAAGATTGTTGTTTTGTTTTGCTTTCTTTGTTTTCTTTTTGTTTTTTGTTTTTTTGTTTTTGTTTTTGTTTTCATCTAAATGTGCCTGGCTTACACCATCTGCAGTTAGTCATTCACTCTTTAGTATGAATTAGTCCACCAGCTTGCTCTAACAGTCAGGAAACAGAAGGATGCATTCAGGAGGCAGCAGAAGTCTAGCTGGAGGTGGAGGAGGAGGAGGAGGAGGAGGAGGAGGAGGAGGAGGAGGAGGAGGAGGAGGAGGAGGAGGAGGAGTTGAACAGCGTGGCTTTGGAGAGTACCAAGGAACACAGAATGTTTTTGTGGAGGAAAAGGTGTAACGAGGTGTGCTACATTTGCCTAGTGCTACTCAGTTTCCATGACTGTGACAAAATGCTGGAGACCATCAACTTGATGAAAACAAAGGTTTGGTTTTATGCCCAGTTCCAGAGACTGCTCCCCTTGCTTCAGGCCAGTGGTGGGGTGCATCATGGTGACAGAGGGGGTGGATGGGCACATGTTGGAGGGGTCAGTGAAACCCCCATGCTAGGAAGCACTTGGAGGGAGAGGAGAGATTAAGTCTCAATAGCCCCTTCCAGGACACATCTCCCAATGGCATAACTTCCTCTCTCTAGGCCCTATGCCACCCCAATGGCCTCCAAGCTGTTAGCAGATGGTCCTGGGCGGGGGGTGGCAGTCAACATCAGCAGATGCAGGGAACTATGGGTCTTCCACCTCACCACCATTTAAAGGGATGCCAGAGAACCTCATGTAAGCTGCTATAAGGTGAGTTTGGGTGTGGCTCATGTCTGCTGAGTGGCATTTGAAAGCATCCCGCTGGTGACATTTCCCCATGGGACCTCTTTGTTTGTCCCCCTATCTTCAATTCCAAGCCTATTTGGACTGAGAAGCCTTTTATGTTACATTAGTCAAATGTGACCTGGACAAAAGGGGAGAAGAATTTTGGGTTTCAGGCATGGCTGGATCCGGAGCATCAAGAATGTTTTCCACTGTCTGTCTGTCTCTCATTCCCCCAGACACCCACCCGTACTTGCCCCAGCAGCTACCAGGAATGACAAACCCCCATTCTCGTAGCTTGGAGACTCAATAAAGTGAGGACAAGCCCTTCAGCTGTGAAGCTGACTCTCAGTGGGCCTTTCCATGATTCACAGGAACTCTTTGGTCAGCACTGTGCCTCCTGTGGAGTCTTACCCATCCCCAAACCCACCCCCACCCCCTGCTGTCCCCTCACCTACCCCTCCTTCATTTGGTTAAAGGGCACCAACCACGGAGCCTCGTGGAAACTGTGTGTGACCCTGGAGCTGGGGGAAATGACCTCCCTTTACTTCTTGAAGATCAATCCTGGACAAGCTAAACGAACCCCCAGACCCCTCACTAATTTTGCCTTTACAGAACAACCCAAGGACGTGAATGGAAATTGCTAGAATGGATGTTCTCCTGGGCAGCCCTGTGTGACCTGGGCCTAGTGACCTACCCTCTCTGAGCCTGTTTTCTCGCTCATAAAATAAGGTTGGGTAGCTCAGACACTTAACACTAATTGAGTGTCTACTGTCAAGAAGGTATCTTTGGGTGTTCAAAACTAGGCATATGGGTGTGTCTGGAACACAGTAGAAGAAATTATGAGAGAGCAATACAAAGAAGTGGGTGTCTTCAAGATTAAGTTGGATAGCCAGAGTGACTCTCGAAGAGGATATAAGTGTTCAGATGGGACAGCCAGTGCAAAGGTCCTGAGACAGCAATTTGGCTAGTGCAGTTAGCCCCCTATAAGAAAGCCACCGTAGCTGGAGAAAAGAGAGAGTCCCGTCCCCCTGTGTGGTCATAGAAGACCTGCTTCATACAAGGCCTGGCTCATAGAAGACTTGATCCAGAGCATTGTGACATTGTGATGGTGAAGACCCTCCTGCTGGAAATGTGCCAGCCAGCATTCCAATGAGGGCAGCATCCGGCCAGCCCAGACCTCCCCTCCCCTCCCCTCCCCTCCCCTCTCACAGATGCCCACACCTCCACACTGTCATGAGCAATTTGCACTTTGAACCCATGCTAACAAAATGGCCCTGAAAACACAGGGTGCTCCCTGCCTTCGCAAGACTTTATCAGGCTTATGCCACCATTGTCACCAAGGGGTCACCAGGTGGCACCCATTAGCAGGGTCTGACACTTGTCCTTCCCCGCTCCCCGCATCCTGCTCTTAGCTTCTCCCTGATAGAATGCCCTCCATCTGCCCCAGGCTGTGACTGCACACTCTGAGCTTTGGGCCGAGACCAGGAAGGACCGCGCTTGGGTAAGAGAATGGTATGTGGCTCCCCGTTTCTGGATAGCGTTAACACCAACTGCCAAACTTCTGGGCTATCAGTACAGGCATCCGCAAAGCAGCCACCTGCCCCTACCCTCCTGGTAGCCACTAGATAGTCATGGCCTTCAATGGGGGCTATTGCAGCCCTGTGTCTGCAGAGAGGACTTCCTCATGTGTGGCCAAGGGTGAAGCAGTGTGGAGATATCTCCCTTCACCTTTGAACTCACTGAATGGGCCTTTTGTGCTCTGGGTTCTGAAGCCACTGGAGGGGGAGGGGGAGGGGGAGAGGGAGGGGGAGGGGGAGGTTTTTTGTAACTGCCAGACAATAGCCTTCTTAGGGCATCATGTTTTTAAATTCCATATGGCTTGGGTCCTTCCAATGCCCAATTATTCAGCTCTTGCTAGCCCCCTCTGCCTCCAGCCAGGCTGAGAACAAGGGCACATGGTAGGCCCCCCAGCACATCACTGTGTTGGCTAATTTTATGTCACTTGACACAGGCTAAAGCCATCTGAGGGAAGGGAACCCTAATTGAGAAAATGCCTCCATAAGATCAAGCTGTGGGCAAGCCTGTAGGGCATTTTCTTAATTAGTGATTGACAGGGAGGGCCCAGCCCACTGTGGGTGGAACCATCTCTAGGCAGGTGGTTCTAGGTTCTATAAGAAAAGCAGGCTGGGGGCGGGGGGAGGCTGGAGTGATGGCTCAGTGGTTAAGAACGCTGGCTGCTCTTCCAGAGGTCCTGAGTTCAATTCCCAGCATCCACATGGTGGCTCCCAACCATCTGTAATGGGATCTGATGCCCTCTTCTGATGTGTCTGAGGACAGCTACAGTATACTCACATGAAAGAAGGAAAGAAAGAAGGAAAGAAAGGAAAGAAAGAAGGAAAGAAAGAAGGAAAGAAAGAAGACAGCTACAGTATACTCACATGAAAGAAGGAAAGAAAGAAAGAAGGAAGGAAAGAGAGAAAGAAGGAAAGAGAGAAAGAAGGAAAGAGAGAAAGAAGGAAAGAGAGAAAGAAGGAAAGAGAGAAAGAAGGAAAGAGAGAAAGAAGGAAAGAGAGAAAGAAGGAAAGAGAGAAAGAAGGAAAGAGAGAAAGAAGGAAAGAGAGAAAGAAAGAAAGAGAGAAAGAAGGAAAGAGAGAAAGAAGGAAAGAGAGAAAGAAGGAAAGAGAGAAAGAAGGAAAGAGAGAAAGAAGGAAAGAGAGAAAGAAGGAAAGAGAGAAAGAAGGAAAGAGAGAAAGAAGGAAAGAGAGAAAGAAGGAAAGAGAGAAAGAAAGAAAGAAAGAAAAGCAGGCTAAGCAAGCCATGGAGAGCAAGCCAGTAAGCAGCACCCCTCCATGGCCTCTGCATCAGCTCCTGCCTCCAGGTTCCTGCCCTGCTTGAGTTCCTGTCCCGACTTCCTTCAATGATAAACAGAGATATGGAAGTGTAAGCTAATTAAACCCTTTCCTCCCCAAGTTGCTTTTGGTCGTGGTTTTTCATCACAGCAATACTGAATACAGTCACCCTCAGCCTCCTGTCTAGAAACCCACTGCCCCCTCACCTTGCCCTCTGCATCATCTCTCCATTTATCGGTCTCCTTCACTGGATGTGGTCTCTTCCTCTTCCTCATGTCTCCATCCTAAGTGAAGAGATCCACTCATAGATTACTAGTTATCTGTGGCTTGACCAGACACAGCAGGTTTGTTTTTGTTTTTGTTTTGTATGAGTACAGTGTACCTGTCATCAGACCCACCAGAAGAGGGCATCAGATCCCATGAGATGATTGTGAGCCACCATGTGATTGCTGGGATTTGAACTAAGGACCTCTGGAAGAGCAGACAGTGCTCTTAACCTCTGAGCCATCTCTCCAGCCCCCAGCCACAGCAATTTAACAGTGGGTCCTCTGTTGCCTTAGTCATCTTGCTGTTACTATAGCAAGATACCCAAGGCAGGGTAATTTATAAAGAAATTCTTTGGCTCTATCTGAAGGCTGGCATCTGCACCTTCATGGCATATGCAGACAGCACCGTGCTAGAGAGTGTGGCTCTGCCAATAAAACCAGCCCTACAGTGGTCCACGAACCCACAGATCCTCCATGGATTGAATTCATTCATGGTCCTGCCTCTTAGCCCCACCGCACATTGAAACCTGTCTCTATCACACAAAGTCTGGGGGATCACACAGTCATCAGTATACATGTATGCCCACCTTACCTACACAACCAGGGACTCCTGCCTATTGATGCTGTGAACATCCCAGATACCGCAGGAACCACCTCGTCCTCCGCAGGTGATTATTGAGGACCAGCCTATAGGATTGGTCCTGCTGGGCTGAGAGCTAACTTCATCTTCAGCCTCCAGGTTCCCAGAGATACTGACTGGACAAGGTATGAGTGGGACCCAGAAAGCTGCATTTCCATGGGCCCCCATGGGCCCTGGGCTCCCTGTGCACAGTAAACCCTGACACTGGGCGCCCCACACTTTGTTCCCCCCACATTTTCTCAGCTCATCCTTTTCCAATGGCTGCCATGTAAAACCTCAGCCTCGGGCACAGTAGTGAGCAGGATTCACATTGCTCCTGCAATGCTCAGGATCCAGCCAAGGCTTTTAAGTGAATACTTGGTAATAGAACAATCAAGTTAAAAGATCGGCGTGACACAGGACATGAGCGGGAGAAGTATCGTGGCCAATTGATTTGGATTTCATTTATGGGTTTTTGAAATGAATTTCATCTTCCAAGGCTGCTTATAAATCTCTGCCTCTTCTGGAGATTAATAAGGGAAACGGGCTTGATTAAGAACGCAGAACTCAGGGTCCGTTGCAGATTTATAGACCCAGAGGGCCAGCCACAGGGATTCCCTAGATGTCCCACCTGCTAGCCATCACTTAGGAGGATTGCTCCTCCTGCTGCTTAAGGAGTAGATTCCGGGACGTACACTCTTCTGAGTATCCTTTAGCAATGCTGGAATTAGTCTGTAGCATTTGTAGAATTCTTACCCCAGCTTCTGGGCAGGCAGAGACTTTAATTTGTAAGTCTCTCATCTTCCCCTACAAAAGCAGATCAAAGCTGAAGATTGATCGAGATGATACAATTATAGTACTGGGAAGATAGCTTAGCAGGTAAGAGTGTTTGCTGAGCTAGCATGAGGACCTGAGTTTGAATCCCCCATGCTCACGTAAAAAGCCAGGTACGGCCCCACATGCCTATAACCCCAGGCCTGAGTAAAAATGGAGACGGGGGGGGGGGGGATGAGTGGGACTTACTGACTACCACCCTAGCTCCAGGTTTAAAAAGAGACCTTATCTCAAGGGAATAAGGTGATATACATGTGTACATGCACACACACATTTTAAGGTTACAAAATAAAAAAAAAACAGACCACTAAGAGAAAGGGGGTGTTTAATAGAATCAGCTAAGTACTCCAGCCCTCCCATGACCTCGGATGTACACCCTGTACAAAGAAAAAGGGCATCAGGCTTCAAGAAGTATCTTTGACGTTCATCTGCCGATGGTGACAGTCTATAAAGGAGCCTGAACCTGCAAAGTAGGTGCTAGGAGAGGGACAGACACGTTGCTCCAGCCTGCCTCACAGAACCGTCCTGCACATGGTGTATACGGCGTTTACAAAGACAGCCCTTCGAATAAAAGGTCCTGAGGGGGTCAGCATCCCTTCTCATAACTAACTGTCATGATGGCTTCAACACAGGTGGCAAGGGCACACGGGAGACTTGTCTGTCACACAGACACATTCTGTCTGGGAGATTTTACCGAGCTCCAGAGCTAAGACTCTTCACTTAGTTTGTGAGGAAAAAGTCAGCACCGTCTGGATACAGGGGCTCAGGAAACGCCTACTAATTCTGCCGCTTATGAACAGGGTACCAGAAAGTAAAGAAAAAACAAACAAACAAACAAACAAAAAACACATTCCACAGAAAACCTCAGGTGGACAGGGGGAGTTGCATTCCCAGTCGTTCAGCTGTGCTCTGACTCATGTGTGTGTGCGCGCACACCCACGCGCACGCATTTGCTTCATATTTGTTTTGCATTTTTTTTAGTAAAGTACTAAATGCAAAAGGGCCGCATGTGAGAGCATTTCACTGGGAGCCCAGAAGGGGGCGTCAGATCTTCTGCAGCTGGAGTTAAAGGCAGTTGAGAGGCATTCCATGTAGGTGCTGGGAATTGAACCCAGATCTTCTGGAAGAGCAGCTAGTACTCTTAACCACTGAGCCACCTCCCCAGCCCAAGCTTAGGGTTCTTTTTAAAACCAACAAAGGTAAAGAGGTGAAAAGATTCCTGAGAGGGAAATTATGTTGGTCACAGAGCAAGAACTCAGTCGGGAGATGTAGTCTGAGAGGCTGGAGTCCTTGAATTCCTGAGGGCAGAGGGGTTACTTTGATGTGACATCTAGCCTTCAAGGACTAAAGCCCCTTCCACCAGGAAGCCCTCCTGCCTTTCTTCTTATGTTCCTATCAGGACCTCATTACCTTGAACTATCTATCCCAGGGAAGCCTGAGTTTCTTAAATCCAACTGCATAGACTGAACCATGTTCCTCAGTTCACATGCTGAGACCTCCAGCCAGGATAAGTACATTTGGACCTAGAGCCTACGGAATGTACTTATGGTTAAATCGGGTCCTCCATGATCCCATAGAACAGATATTCATTCACCCACATGCACAAAAAGAAAGCAGATTCAAAGATACAGTAAGAGGCAAGGGCTTTGCTGTAAGACAACCCTGTGGGTATCTTGATCTTAAATGCCTGGCCTCTAACACTATTTGGGAACATATTTTGGTTGGTTGCCTGAGCCAACCAGACTGCTATTTTTTTTTTTTTTTTTTTTTTTTTTTTGTGGCACCTCACACAAACTCATCCTGTAACTTCTGGTCACATCTCCTAGCAGAGACTCTTCTGACCCTGTTGGACCACAACGATCTCTATGGGAACTCCTTGTACTGAGTAAGAAGACCACTATTGAGGTAGCAGAAATCCCTAGATCTTGCGAACCTAAGAGAGCCAAAAGCAGGGGTCAGAGAGATGACTTGGCAGTTAAGAATGCCTCCTGCTCTCCTGGGAGATCTGAATTCAGTTCCCAGCATCCATATGGAAGCTCGAAGTCACCCTCAACCCCCAGCTCCAGGGAATCCCAGACTCTCTTCTGGCCCCAGTAGTTACAAGTATTCATGTGTGCACGTGCACACACACACACACACACACACACTCACACACACTCATAAATAAATAAAAACAAATCATAAAAGCAAAGAGATCCAAAAGCATTATTGAACACCATCACTCCTGTGAAGTTGCCTGGCCCATTTCCCTTCTAGGTGATTCAGCCCAATTAACATTTACGGAGCATCAATTGTGTACCCAGAAAATAGCATGTGCTATTTGTACATATTACCTGCATACCTTTCATTTGCATAGATCTTTCATTTGCATATACATTTGCATACAAAGTCCTGCGGTCAGTTGCTCTTCCTACCAAGAGGAAGACCAGGTTCCCTTTGGGACAGAACAGGTCACAAAGCAGTTACAATGCCCAACACTGGCTGTCAAAGCAAAATCTCAACAAACACTCAGCCGAGGCCTGGAGCTCTCACTGGCTTCAGAGGGCAGAGAACATACTTGGTATCCATGTGTCTTCCTTGAGTGTATGTCGCTAGAAACAACAGCAGTATCCCAGGAGAACTTAGGACGCCAGCCCTGCCCAGGAGACACAGTGTGTGACTGTAGAAAACACCTTACTCCTTTTGGAATAGATAGTAGACTCAAAATTAAAAATAAATATATATGGATGCTAAATGCAAACTAAGAATGCTTCTTCTTCCTCCTCCTCCTCCTCCCACTCTTCCTCTTCCTTCTTTTTCTCCTTCTCGTCTACCTCCCATCTTTGATCCCACCTGGCTTTGCTAGCAGCCTTGGAGAAATACAATGGCCAGCCCGTTCCAAGGACAAGGCACAAAGCATAGATTTCAATCTTGAAAGAACTGGAAGATCAGGAAGCCTCGTGAGAGAGTGGATGTGGAAATGTCTGCTAGTGCCGGTTGTTGAGCTTGTCCCAGGAATCAGAGTCAAATAGGGTCAGAGTCCCCCCCAAGGAAAACCACGACCAAGTAGCTGGTACTGACTCATATCTGTGTGCTTTAATGGGAAGCAGAAGAGAGTGTTCTGTATTAAGCTCTTGGAATGTTCCAGAACAAGGAGCAATTACCAGCACTGGCCACTCACTGTTCAGGGTCTCTAGACATTCTGACCATGGGTCTGTTTCCCTGAGGAGATGGACCATGGATCCCTCTGATCAATGTTCCCTTTGATGGGAAGGAGACCCTGGGACATTGGCCAGCCACAGTAGGTCATTTGTGTAAGGGCATCGGGGCTGCCTAACTGAGAAAGGCACACCGTCTATTGAAATGGCTGTGGCATCCCAGGGTCAAGTTAAACTGCACTGACAAGGGCATAATGTATAATTCAGGAACCCAAACAGAGTAGAAGTGCATTGGAGCAAAAAAAAAAAAAATGCACACACGCGAGATGGGCTCGGTCGCCCGCCACTTTCTGGAAAATGACGGTGAAGCAATTTGCACGAGAAGGAAAAATGCTTCCAAGAATCAATGAAGGACAGTGTCCAGAGAGGTCCAGAGCCGACGCAAGGATGGTCCAGGAAGAGGCCAAGTGTCTACTCTGCAGACAGCTCACCGGTGCGCTGACGGCATAATCAATGGTTCAGGCAACGGTTCAGGTAATATGCTAACAGAGCATCCTAGCATCCTCAAACTGAGACCGGCCAGTTCTGACTCTCTTGTGGTGCGCTGGGAGGAAGGGGCTCTCAGAAGTTCAGAATCTGTCAGTTCTATCGCCCAGTTCCTCCCCATGCTGTGTTGGACTGACACTGTCTCAAGCAGGGGAACGGAGTCCCGTGTACACACACAGGCGCAATGGAGAGGCTCAGGCTCAGGAGTCAGCAAACATTTTTCCATTAAGAGCCAGATGGTAAATATTTCAGATGTCAACAAATGCCAGTCTCTGTTGCAACCACTCAGGTCTGTCTTATAGCCTAAAAACAACCACAGACAATATGCATACAAATTATCAGGGGTAGTCCAAATAAAACTTTATTGACAAAAGCAAGTAGTGGGCCACGTTTAGCCCATCAGCAAGTCTATAAACTTCTGGTTGAGAACAATTACGTCCTGTTTTCTCATCTCACAGATGGGAGGGTGGGAAGCTCAAATGGGAAATAACTTGCCCAGCACTATTTACCTTGGTCAGACAAAGACCCCAGCTGGAAGCAAAAGATATCGGCTCTGTCTTCTCAGGTTGCCTAAGGTACCACATCACAGGACCACTCTGTTCTGTCCTTCTTGCCTTCCTCCCTACCTCCATCTGGTTTACACCAAGGATATGAAACACAAACACTTGCAGACCCAGTGTCCATCAAGCCTCCAATCTGGTGGTAGACAAAGAAACTATGTTACAGGTGAGTTTACACAAAGAGCCAATGTGGATACAATGACTCACACTCGTCAAAGGGACTACAATGAAATACAAGGTAAGAACCTAAAAACGTACTAGTTCTTTATTTAAAGCTCCCCACATCAACAAATGGGTATATTTTCTTTTATTTTTTAAAATATGTATTTAGTTTTTAAATTATGTGTGCGTGTGTGTATGGGGGGGGGTTGTACACATGAGTGAGGGTGCCCATTGAGAGAAGGCATCAGTTCCCCTGGAGCTATAGTTACGAGAGGCTGTAAGCCACCCTACATGGATGCTGAGAACTGTACTCTAATCTTCAAAAGGGAGGATTACATGATGTTAGCCACTGGGCTATCTCTCCAGCTTCATATTTTTGTTTTTAAGCAGGGTAGGAAATGAGACAGGGTCTCACTATGTAGCCCAGGCTGGCTTTGAATTCACATTCCCTCTGCCTCAACCTACTGAGTGCTGAGATTACAGATAAGCAGAAAGAAATACACCCGGCTTTCTTTTAATTACCTGCCTACCTTTACTTAGGCATAGAAACATGCATCCAGGGTGATTTGCATATGGGCACGGTCCATTTTTTGAAAAGGGCAAAACAAAAATATGATCCAAGTCCCTTGGTGCAAAAGCAAGGTTGCTTCTGTAGCGAATTATACATTTGTCCCCCAAAAGCAATTCATAATACACCTTGGGAACAGCTGTGTTCATAAGATGGCCTGTGCCTGCATTTCTCAGGAACCCATAGGGAGGAAAATAGCATGATGTTGGGGGCAGTGACTAGGGTGAAGGAGGAACAACTTCAGAGCATTTTTGATGGTTTCCCTCCTGAGGAGATGTAAAGGTGATCCTTAATCTTCCCCTGGGTTTAATT
The DNA here is from genome assembly GCF_000001635.26 of Mus musculus. Taxonomy (NCBI): domain Eukaryota; kingdom Metazoa; phylum Chordata; class Mammalia; order Rodentia; family Muridae; genus Mus; species Mus musculus. The sequence continues at coordinate 118,846,079 of NC_000071.6, read as the reverse complement.
CCACCGCAGGATTTGCTTGATGCTTTCTCTCTCTTTAGGATGACTTTGATGATCCAGAAATAAGTGTACCCCCATTAGCCCCAAGGTATTTCAAACCCAGGAGCTTCCAAAGGCAGACAGACCACCACCGCAAGCAAAGTTGGCATGAGCGCCTGGGCAGTCAACCACGTCTCTTACCTTCTCTGACTCTGGTTTGTGAATCGAGAGGCAGGGTAAAGGTAAGACATTTTTAGGCTGGGTCACTCAGGGACCTGACAGCTAAAGTTCCATAGCTACTGGTGCAATGGCTTAGTTGGTACAGTGTTTGCCACTTGAGGGCTTGAGTTTCATCCCCAGGGCCAACTTAAAAAAAAAAAGCCACCTGCAATGGTGTGTGCTCCTGATTCCAGTGCAGAAGAGGCAGAGACATCCCTAGGGATCATTGGTCAATGTGGTGGTTTGAATATAGGGAGGTATGGCCTTGTTGAAGGAACTGTGTCACTATGGGGTGGGCTTTGAGACCCTCCTTTTAGCTGCCTGGAGACAGTCTTCTGTTTGCCTTTGGATGAAGATGTAGAGCTCTCAGCTCCTCCAGATCCATGTCTGCCTGGATGCTGCTATGCTACCACCTTGATGATAATGGACTGAGCCTCTGAACCTATAAGCCAGCCCCAATTAAATGCTGTCCTTTATAAGAATTGCCTGGTCATGGTGTCTCTTCACAGCAATAAGAAACCTAACTAAGACAGTCAGCCAGGTCATCCGAATCAAGAGTGTACTGGGTACAGTGAGAGACCCTGCCTCAAAAAATAAGGTAAAGAGTGATTAGGAAAGACACCAGGTTGACCTCTGTCTTCTATAGGCATGTGCACACATGTGTAGGTACTCACATCAAAACACACGCACACACAAATAAAATAAAATGAGACCTCATGAGTTCCTACTTCTTTGGTGATGCCTAATGTCCAAAGATCACCATAGATCAAGCCAACCCCACCCAACTCAGACAGTACCACTTGCTGAAAACATCAAATGGAAGCCTTGATGCTCTGTATAAAATCCATCCATCCATCCATCCACCCACCCATTCATCCACTCATTCACCCATCTACCCACCCACCCACCCATTCATCCACCCACCCACCCACCCATCCATCCACCCACCCACCCATCCATCCACCCACCCACCCATTCATCCACCCACCCACCCATCCATCCACCCACCCACCCATTCATCCACCCACACAGCCATCCATCAATCCATCCATCCATCTACCCACCCATCCATCCACCCACCCATTCATCCATCCATCCACATGCCCATGCATTCATTCATCCATCTGCCCATCTTTCATGAGCTCTTGACAGTGCACAAGCAACACACTAGTAGCTTCCCAGTCATGACCACCAGGTACCATCTCTGAATCTCCTAAGCAAACCAGGACCTTTTTTCGTGGATGGGTGAACATGGATTGCTGGCTATCCTACAAACTCCAAAAAAATGTGCTCTGAGAAGACAGGAAGCAGAGCGTTCTGGCCAGGGATTGAGGACAAATGGAAAAATTCTTCAAGACATGGTTTCTGGGGTGTTAGGTCCAACCTTGTCTGCTCTCCTCTATTCTTCTCTTTTTCACTCCACTCAAGCCTTCAAATCTCAGAGAAGTGCAGCTGATATTCTGACTTCTTGATCTCTACCACTGACTGAGGACATCCCCTCTCTTAAACACTGCTTTGATAGATGTTACAGGAAATACAAGAAAAAATTCACATCTGTTCACCACAGGCATTGTGATGAGGCTTGAAGATGAAGTGGGTATATCCATTGACTCCTGGCACTCAGAATCAGACACACAGTGGGTTGCTAAGGGTGCTGGTGATGAATAGAGGTCACAGTTCTATGATTCCTTTATAGCTAGGTGTCATAGCATAATAGAGTTCTGGTAAGCAAAAGTGGCTGTTTTGTTTGTTCACTTGTCTGGTTTGCTGGCTAAAGTAACACTATGTTTTTTTCTGACCTGAAGCTGCTATTCTGGGACATGAGAGTGGTGAGTGGATGAGTGGATGGATGGATGGATGGATGGATGGATAGATGGGTGGATTGACAGATGAATGGATTGACAGATGAATGGATTGCTGGGTGGATGAATGAATAGATGGATGGGTGAATGGATGGATGGATAGATGAATGGATGGGGAGGTGGATAAGTGAATGGATGAACAGGTAGACAGGTGAATGGGTAAACAGGTGGGAGGGTAGATTGGTGGACAAATGGATGGATAAACAGATGGGTGGATAAATGGGTGGTGGGTGTGTAAATGAATGGATTAATGGACAGACAGGTGTATGGGTGAACAGACAGGAGGGTGGGTGGATGGATGGATGGATGGATGGATGGATGGATGGATGGATGGATGAGTAGATGGATGGGGAGGAACAGGGCCTCCCTTTTGAAGGTAGAGGCTATGAATGGCAGCAATCCTGATCTTGAGTGTTCACTTATAAGCCTTTGAGAGCAAATTAAATAACTTGTTCATTTATATAAGTAAGACTGTAGAGTTTTCTTCAATGCCCCACCCAGCTCCAAATAGCACCAGGGTATATACAGGTGTCCGGTATTGAAGAAATTCAAAGAGAGGAGATGGGAAACCCAGGAAGGTGCGGAAAAAGTGTGACAGTCCAGGAATTATGGGATAGGGAATAGACAGACATGACCTAGCCAATGAAATGGTTTGAAGTCATAATGCAGGACAGGAGAAAAGTTTTCAAGTCAAGAAACCAACAGAGACGACACTGCAGAGAAGTTGGGTCAGATTCTAAAGAGCTTTGAACCCTAAGAGAAAGAGCTGAGCCCTTATCCTACAGGCTTGGGAGATGGGTGGAGCCTATGGCAGCTTTCAAGGGCACCTTTCTGACTCCTGACTAGGCAGAGCCATTTCTCACTTCTTCCTGGCCATGGTACCTGCTCACTGGTCAGTGTGATGTACACAGTCCACGGGGTCTCTCTTCTCATGAGTGTCGACCATGGCAAGTGATCACTAGAACCTCCCCCCACCCTGCTCTTCTTCCTGTCCCTCCACCTGGCCCACATCTCTCTACCAGCATAGAGTGGATGGAGCTTCCTTAACAAAGCACTGCAAATGAGTTGCTCAAACAGGGTCCTGGGCTTGTTCCACAGCTCAGGACACCGGAAATCACCCAGCTACATGGGGGGAGTGCCATGAGAAACCCTGTCCCAAAAAAATATGGTGGAGAATAATTGAGAAATGCAACAGGTATGGAACTATGGCCTAGAAAGTTATATATGTGTACACATTCTTTCAATCTCTGTCTCTCCTTTATGTCCCCCCTCCCTCTATATCTCTGTCTCTCTCTGTCCCTGTCTCTCTTTGTCCCTCTGTCTCTCTGTGTTTCTTTCTGTTTCTCTGCTCTGTTTCTGTCTGTCTCTGTCTCTCTGTCTCTCTCTCTCTGACACATTCTCTCTCTCTTCCTCCATCCCTCTCTTTCCATATCTCAGTTTTTTCCATAAAATAGAGACAGCTAGGGTTCCCTCTTTTTAGCACACCTGGAAAGTTACTATGCATAACAAATCCCAAAGACAAATGTTCCTGGGCACTGGCTTTTGCACATCTATATGAATTTTTGTGACCTTTAAAGCAACCATCCCTAGTTCCTCGTCCCTGAGGCCACCACTGTCCTCCCTCCTCCCGTTCCTTTCTGTTATCTTGCTGGTTTGGTCACGTTTTCCACCAAACTGCAATTTCATGCGGTTTGGGAAGAGATACCATTCCAGAGACTTCCACCCCACGGCTCTCTGGAGATTTCTTGGTGATAGAAACCGCAGTTTGGCTCCGCCTGGAACCTGTTTGAACATTTGCTTTGCGCACACTTCAAAACCCCAGGCACTTGGACGGCTCACCCATCTACTCTTGGCAGAGGGCAGCTTCCTGCTTCTGCAATGCTGAGCTTTCAAGCTGAGGAGAAAAAGGCCTTTTTGGACAACAAACGGCCCTTTAAGAACAATATTTTGATGAGTTGAGTGTAAATGAATCAGAAACACGTGGATTAAGCCCCTCTTGATGTGCACATGGGTTTAATAATTACTGTGGGCGGAGGAGAAGGGAAATGGGGCCGGGGGAAACCGTGTCTTGGGTTTTATCAAATCTAAAATGTTTGAGGAGTAATCCAAGACATTCCACACACCCTCAAACCCAGCCAGATTTTTTTCCGATCCCACTTCCAAGGAGCCACACGGATCTTTCTAGTAACGACAGGGTTGCTCTAAAGAGCCAGGGTTTTGTGGCTTCTGATTGGCTGCACGAGGTGCCCTGATTTATGAGGCCATTCAAAGATTTATATATCGCCGTTATAACAAGCTCCTTCCGAACTGTTACGGCACCCCAACACAGCCATATAAATATCCCTCCTGTTAGAAGCCTCTTTTCTATTCACAAACTTCCCCTTCTTCTCCTTCCCCAGCCCCCCTTAAGTCACAGATTCACCCCCCCCAACAAGGTCCCAGACCAGTGCAGAGTGAGGGAATTAATTTCCCCATGGCTGGAACGTGTTTCACTTTGGATGGAGTTTTAAATGACTTGGGTCCATATAAGCTGCGGGTCACTCGAAGGTTACAGCTAAAGGGCTCATAAGTTAGGAGAAGGGTGGAATTTTATAAGTGCTTATTACTTTCATAAAAAGAAAAGCGAAGTTGTGTTCGTGCCTAATGCAGTCAAACACTCCATACATCAAGGCAGGCCGTTTCCTAGAGGAAATGTCCCACACCGCTTTGGCGGGCTTCTGTCTTCCTCCACTCAGATGACGACATCAGCGTTGGATGTCTGGTTAGGATAAGTAACTTTGCCCACATGTCACCATCCCTTGGTCTTTCCCTCAAATGAATGTGGAGTCTGTCAAGGCTCAGAGGTCCCCTTAATCACCTCCTCTTAACAGGCAGCAGAAGGGTGGAGTGAGGCTTAGCATAGAGAAAGACCTTGACTCTTAAACCATTGCTCTATAGGTCTTTCTTCCAAGCCCTGTCCACACAGGCTACAAAGCAGTGAGGAGGAGGGGGAAAGTGCCTGGGAAAAGACAGACAGGAAGACGTCTGCATGAGGTTTGTGGGCAGACACATCTGGCAAGTTGGAATGGGAGAGTCCACTGTCTCAGCAAACGCATGGGAACTGGTTCATCAGCAGTGTGTATCTAAGAGCCATGGCCCAAAGAACTCACACCAGCTAGGTTGCAGTAACGCTGTGTAACAAAAAGTATTCTCACACTCACAGGCCTGGGAGCAGACCGCAGCTAGCCGAGGTCGAGTAGACTTCAGACTCTAACTTCTCGCCCTGGTCCCCAGGTTATAAGCAAGATCCAGATCTGCTTTGTACTTTTCTCTGTCTCCTGGATCTGTAACTCTTCCCTGGATGGGAGACTCTTGATGATCGACCATGCAGCTTTTGTTCTTATAAAGTTATGGCTTAAGAACTGAAATGTAGGGCTGGAGAGATGGCTCAGCGGTTAAGATCACTGACTGCTCTTCCGGAGGTCCTGAGTTCAATTCTCAGCAACCACATGGTGGCTCACATCCATCTGTAAAGGGATCTGATGCCTTCTTCTGGTCTAGCGACAGTATACTCACATACATTAAATATATGTATATGTACTCAAATTTGGACCCAAAGAGATGAATTGGTGATCAGGAGTGCTGCTTGCTTGCTGCTCTTCCAGATGACCTGAGTCTGGGTCTCAGGGTCCACACGGTGATTCACAACTGCTGCCTGTAGCTCGAGTTTGAGGGTATCCAGCATCCCCTTTTGACCTCCTCAGCACTGTGTGCAGGGAACACATGCGCACATTGGCAGGGGGTGGGGAGAGAACATGACCAAGCCTTCCATACTAGGACTCCCAGGTAAAATGTTCCCCCATGACCTCGTGTGTTTGATCCCTAGGTTCCCAGAGGGTGGCACTGTTTGGTTATGGAACCTTTCAGATGGAAGGCGTGTCTGCTGGGGCTGAGTCATTGGGGATGGACCTTTGAGAGTCTGAGCCTGTTTCCTGTTTCCTGCTTCTTGACTGCTAAACTGTGACACCCACCTCATGCTTCCACTGCAGAGACTGGATCCCTCCCAGGACCACGAATTCTGGCCACCATGGACTGAAAACTCCTGAAATCGTGAGCCTTCCTCTTGTGAGTGTCCTCTTTCAGGCATTCTGTCACAGCGGTGAAGGAAGCTGCCAACATGCTTGTCTGCATACTATCTTTAGGTCGTCTTCCCTGGATCGTTCCCTGATGCATCCTTTGAGCTCTGGCCATGGAAGCCAGCTGTTCCTCTCTAAATGCCTAGGGGTGTGTGTGCGCGTGCACATGCGTTTGTGTAGGTACGGGTGTATGTGTGCATGTGTGTGTACATGCATGTGTGTGTTTGCATTTGTGTATGCATGGGTATATGTATGCATTTGTGCATGCATGGATGTATGTATGCATGAGGATGTACATACATATGTGTTTGCATTTGTGCATGTATGGGTGTATGTGTGCATTGTGTGTGCATGCATGTGTGTATATACATTTGTGCATGCATGGGTGTATGCATGCATGTGTGTGCATGCATGTGCACATGAGTTTGTGCATGCATGGGTTATGTATGCCTGTGTGTGCATTTGTACATGCATAGGTATATGTGTGCATGAGGGTGTGCATATACACAAGTGTATGCATTTGTGCATGCAAGTGTGTGCATGTGTGTGCATGAGTGTATGCATGGGTATGTGTGTGCATGCATGTGGGTCTGTGTGTAGGAGTGCTTATGTATATCAAAGCCAGAGGTTGACATCAGCCTCTGCCTCTATCACTTCTCTGTCTCATTTTAAACAGGGTCTCACACTAAACCTTGAGCTCACTGACTAGACTAAGCCTGGCTGGCCAGTGAGCTGCAGGGATCCTCCTGTCTCTGCCTCTCCCCGATGCTGGGATCATAGGCATGCTCCCATGCTGTATCCAGCTATTTTACATGGATGCTGGGGAGCCAATCTCAGCTCCTCATGCTTGTGCAGCCAGCCCTGTCTCTCCAAGCCAGCTCCCTGGCCCACCCCTGCCTGTTTTCTAACCTTGCCTAACTGCCCTGCTCCCATAGTGCATCTCCACCTGAGTGGAAAACAGATTCTGTTAACAATGAGAAAAAGAAAATCACACACTCAGTGCTGTGTCCCTGACCTGGAAGGACTCAAGACACTGTGGATGAACGAGACACACACCTTCGTCACCAAACGTCATTCAGCATATACATCTCACAAACACAGAATGAATGGCAGAGCCACCAAGCCTGTGTCGGAGAGCCCGCATCCACTAGTGGCATCTGCTCTCAGGAAACAGGAAGGGGCAAACAGAGAAAGGGGCTGAGCTGAAGCGGGTGGCAGCAAGGTCAGGGACAGAATCAGATCATAGGGACACTGAGTACCCAGCAGACAGTCCTCCTGCTGTGAATGGGAGAGTGAGCATGAGTCACCACCTCACCCACACCACCGGGAGATAAAATGACAACCCGCTGATAAAGCTCCACAAGGAAGAGAGAGCAATCATGGCTTCTGGTGCTGTCCTGTTGCAGGCACAGTACTCATATAATACAGGTTTAAAAACCGAGGCTCAGGGGCTGGGGCCGTAGCTCAGTCAGGAGAGGGCTTTCCTTGAATACTGGGTTCCACCCTCTGGCAAACGAGACCAGGTTTCGTAAGCACACCTAGGACCCCAGCACTTTTGGGGGTTGAGGCAGGAGGATGTTCAAGGAGTTTGAAGCCACCCTGGGCTACTACACAAGACCCTATCTCCGAAAAGAAACAAAGGCTTAGAAGTTTTCGTTAACTTGCCTGCACAGCCCCTAATTAGAACTTTGAACTTCTAACTCAGATCTCAATGGTTTTAACAAAAGCCTCATAAGACCTCAGAGAAGCCAGAAAGCCAGGCGAAGCTATGGGGAAAGAGCTCATGTGAGTTTGTGGGGCGGGCTCACAGAATCTCCCCGTAACCCTATTCCTGAACCAACTGCTCTCGGGCTGACAAAGCAAACCTGTAGGCTCAAACCCTCTTCCCCGTTTTAACTCTGGTTTCCATGCATCTTATGTGTGACTGCCCTGAAGTGTTACGTCATCTTAATGCCCCGCCCCTGGCAACCCTGAAGGCCACTATAACAGCTTCATTATTGGACAGGAGGTAGATGTGGGGAGGCTTCAGGAGAGGGCAATACATCCCAGTGAACTGGCACTGATGGTTATACCAGGGTGTCTGGTGATAAGGCAGACTAGCATAAGTCTTCTCTTTGGAATTTATAAAACTGTGTTTGATGTGCCGTTTTCTATGTCAGTTAACTGTGTGGGCACTGGCTCTGGTGCCATTGAGAGTCAAGTCTCTGCTCTGGGGTTTGGCTGTGGCTAAGTAGAGTTAAACAGAGTTGAATGTTGTCTCCCACCCAGTTGTTGACCTGGGAGCTTGCAACAAGATGAGGATCTTTGCCAGGGTCCTAGGTAAGGTCAGGGTTTGCATCCAGTGATGGCCATCTTTGAGGTTGGGAGGGAACTCAGCCAGCAGAGTGCTTGCCCGGCATGGACACAGAACGGGAATTGGTCTCCAGAGCCACATAAACCAAGGGTGGTAGTTATACACCAGCAATCTCAGCACCCAGGAGGCAGAGACAGGGGGATCAAGGGTTCAAGGTCATGTTCAGCAAGTCTGAGGCCAACCCAAGAGAAGAAATGATGGCCATAGTTCTAAGAGACACAAAGGGAAGGTACAGTGAGACTCTGGAGAAAGGGGCCTTTGACCTTGGAAGCAGAGACTGAGAGGTGCTAATTGTGGTTGGAGTGGGAAGTGTCCTGGCACAGGCTCAGCTGTATAAACACTTGATCTCCAGCTGGTGGCGCTGTTCTAGGGGAACCTCCAAGAGATGGGACCTTGCTGGAGGACATGGGTTGCCTCTGTGATGGGGGTGGGGAATATTGAGGGTTATGGACACCCCTGCTTCTCCTGACACCTGTGTTTCCTGATGGGCTCAGGTGTGGGGGAGACTATGCCACATACTCCTGAGCTGGTGGCCAAGTCCTCTTAGCTACCATGCCTTCCCCAGTGTGATAAACTGAAGTCCTCTAAAGCCAGGAGCCAAAACTCAATCTTCCCTCCAGTGAGTGGCTTCTACCAGGTCTTTTGTCAGAGTGACTAACACCAAGGAGTGTGGGAAGCTACCAGAGGCTGGCAGAACCATGAAGGATTGATCCATCCCTCCTGAAACCTGTGTCTACAACACCTTAACTTCAGAGATTTAGCCTCCACAAGTATAGGGTAAAGCATCCGCTGTTTTGAGGCACCAAGTTTTGTAGCCTTGGAAATCCACACGGGAGTAACACAGGTAAGCCACTTCCCTTCACTTCTCTCAGCCTGTTTGTTCATTTTAAAATGGGTATACATGTTGACTGACCGTTTTATATTAACTCAATACTGACTAAAGCCTTCTGAGAGGAGAGATATTCAATTGAAAAAAAAATGCCCCACGAGATTGGTCAGGTTGATGATTGATGAAAGAGGGCTCCGCCCACTATGGGTGGAGCCATCCCTGGGCTGCTCATCTTTTTTTCTATAAGAAAGCAGACTAAGCCGGGCAGTGGTGGCGCATGCCTTTAATCTGCATTTGGGAGACAGAGGCAGGTGGATTTCTGAGTTCAAGGCCAGCCTGGTCTACAGAGTGAGTTCCAGGACAGCCAGAGCTACACAGAGGAACCCCCCCCCAAAAAAAAAAAGAAAGAAAAAAAAGAAAGAAAGGAAGAAAGGGAGAAAGGAAGAAAGGAAGGAAGAAAAAGAAAGAAGACTGGGAAAGTCATGAGGAGCAAGCCAGTAAGCAGCACCACTCCATGGCCTCTGCATCAGTTCCTGCCTCCAGGTTTATTCCCTGCTTGAGTTCCTGCCCTCACTGCTTTTGATGATGAACTGTTACATGGAACTGTGAGCAAAATAATTCTAATTAAGAGAGGGATAATAATAGTGTCTCCCCCAAAAGGTGCTGTGAAGAGCTAGGATAAGAGCCCATGCCTGGGGCAGCAGCAGCTGCTGCTGCTGCTGCTGCTGCTGCTGCTGCTGCTGCTGCTGCTGCTGCTGCTGCTGCTGCTGCTAGCGATCTGATCCTGAGAGGCCCATCCCCTGGAAGGACCACTGCTGAACTACTCCATGCCTTGAGACAAAGGTCTAGGCAGGGAAAGAGCAGGATTCATCTCTTAGGCTCCTGTCCAGGCCTTTGGAGGTGGATGCTTGGGAGGGCAGAGTAAACCAGAACACCTCTGATTTCAGAAACCCCAAGACACAGAGGAGGCTGCAGAGGGAAAGGGGGAAAGATGAGTGCCCTTCAACACTTCTGACAGGACTGGGAGTCAGTTGTGCCTCTCTCTTAGCCTCCTCTTAATTTTCTGCAAGATGTTGGTAGGACAGACCCTCCCTTGCAAGGTGGTCATGAGGATAAAAGGAAATTCTAGATGGAAAAAAACACATGTGTACCAGTTGGTCGTTTTCCTTCCTGTCCATAATTGTTGATTCCTGCGTGTGCCTGGCGTGTGAGAAACATTCAGCAATGGTCTTCACCGTTTTAAATTTTGCAACTATTTTCGCGTGAACTGGAGACATCCCTCCAGACTTCAGACTCATGGTTGTAGAAAACGCCCTGCTTTCTCTTCTCCCTTGAGGCACCCGCCTCAGAATCCTCCAGCAGTACCCGTCCACCTTCTAAAGACTATTCAGAACTGTAAGGAGGGGGGCAGCCCAGCAACCTTCCCACCCTGGGGAACACAGAAGACACCAGGAGCCGTGGGACAGTGTGCACCTCACAAGTGACCCACCCTTCTGCTGGAACATGGGGCCTCCCAAGCCTGTGCTCCTTGTATACCCAGAATAGAAGGGAAAGCCAGGTCCCTCTTGAGGGTCCATTCAGTCCACCCTCCCTCCTGAAAACATTTCCTCAGTATCTCTGTGTGTCAAATGTCAAGCTGTTCTTGGCTCTGAAGAGACAAAAGAGGCAAACAGACAGTCCCTCCCGCAGTGTCCTATTAGCTAATTTACTATACAGAAAAATACATTCTCTCCAACTATAAGTGAGTACATAGAGGGTAAGTTCCTGGGGACGATGACTTTAGAGAGGCGTTTATAATGGGATTCGGGGAAAGGCGCAGCCAGGAATGCCATTTTGGGTTATAGCTGAAGAACATGGGTAGACATTGAGCAAACCCCGAGATGAGCAAGGAGAGGCGCCTAGCAGTGGGAACAGCTTGTGGAGAAGCCCTGTGCCTGTGATTGGGGTGGGGGTGGGGTGCTTCTGGGCAGCAAGGAATGAGATAAGACAAAGGGGTATCAAAGCATCTTCTATGCCATGGGGAAAGGCGAACTCTTCCTGACAAGAATTAGGCGAGCATGGGGCATGGGGCTGACTGTCCGGGTAGTATCTGTTTACAAGGTGGGAGGGGCGTGTTCAGGCTAAGGCTCAGAAAGCAAGAGTGTTCTCTACAGTTGTAGCTTAACTTGGACACCCATCTTGTTAGTTTCCTCATCCCTGTGACAAAAACATCCAGCAGACATCATCTTAAGGGAGGGTCTGTCTTGGTGAGGATGGTTGGTTGGCGGCAGTGGCAGGCGACGGCTGTTCACAGTACATCTCCAGTCCTGAAAAATAGAGTCAACAGGAAACAGAGCCAGGCTAGGAAAGTGCAAGGCCCGCCCACAATGACTCACTTCCTCCACACAGGCTCTACATCCTGAAGGGTCTACAGCCTTCCCCAACAGTGCCACCTGCTGTAGATCAGGTGTCTAAGCACACAAGACGATGGGAGATATTCAACTTAGTCAATATTCAGACATTCAAACCAGGTCTGTGTTGTCTCTCTGTGTAAGAAAAAGGGGGAATAAAAGGGAGTTAGGAGGAAGAGTGTCAGAATAAGGGGCAGAGGGTTCATCTGCATGACCCAGGACACACACTATTACCTTACGTATGAACAGTACAGTCACCTTCTATATGTAGCTGTCCCTTCAATCTACACAGTGATGATTACCACACCCCCACCTTGGCTGTCTTAGGGGAGAAACTGAGGCAATAAGAAGTTGAGTGGCTGAGCTCTGAAGCACAGAGCCCCTAAGTTCTAAACTCCCAAGCCAAGATGGAAGTGTCCCTTTCTGTCCCTTCCATTACCATCCCTTGCTCACCATCCTGCCTGGCTCCTCCCAGGCACTATATAGTCCTTAAAGACTGTCCCCACAAAGTCAAAAGGCCAAGTCACAAGAGGGACCTTTTAAAAAGTTGCTTCTGAACTTTCAAGTGCCAAAGTCTAAAAAGCACACATGGTTGGTACACATTTATTTTATTTATCTATTTTGTATCGCATTTTCTGTTCATCTGGGGCAGGGTATGCACACACGTGCCACAGTGCGCATACAGAGGTGTGGCAACAGCTGTGGGAGCCAATTTTCTCACTCTGCCACTTGATTCCTAGGGATCAAACTCAGAGAGGTTATCAGGCTTGGCTGCAAACACCTCTACCCTCTAAACCATCTTACTGGTCACATTTCAATTTTTAAGGTCATTCCAGGCCTGTTTGTTATTCTCACATATTTTTGTGTGTCTGTGACCTCAGTCAGGGGTGCGTATGTGTGTGTTGTGTGTGTATGTGTGTGTATGTGTGTTTATGTGTGTTTTGTGTATATGTGTGTACACAGAGCTTCCATTTCCCAGCCTTCCCTTGTGTGTGTGTGTTTCCTCCCTCACTTTTTGGCCGTTTATTTTTTTATTTTTTATTTTTTTAGACAGTCTCTGTCATTGAACCTGGATTTCACCAGTTCAGCTAAACTAACTTAGCCAGTAGACCCCAGGGACCCTCTCGTCTTCTCCCCAGTACCAACATTAAAGGCACATGCCTGGCTGTTATGTGGGTGCTGGGGAACTGAACTTATGTCTCCATGCTAATGAAGCAAGCGCTTTCACCCCCCTAGCCCCTTAGTCAATATCATCTGTACTCCTTGAGCCCAACAATGTCCTTGCTTCCCTGAGAGGGACAATAGAGCATCTGCTCTGGGTTCCTGTTGCAAGTTGCAGAGAAATTCAGGTGCAGTTCCTGGCACCGCATCAGGGCACAGACGGTGTTCCTACAGTCAGCACAAGCCAGAGCTCATTCTATTATTAGCAGGGACTCTTCAGACCTGGCTAGGCAGTGACCCTCCGCTTCCAGATGATAAATGAGCTGTCTGCAGCATCTTCCCCCACCCCCACTCCCGTAAAAACAAGAGCCAAATGAGGTCACAAGACAAGGCATTAAGCCATGTTGGAAAGTCCTTTCACGCACATGTTTCAGAACAACAAATAAATTAACTGTTCAACTGTTGGCCAACGGGGGCAGGGGGTGGGGGTGGGAGCGAGACAAGCAGTGAATTCAGGTTGTGAGGCAGCAAACAACCAGGTCTCCCTTGAGGTCTCCTGTGTGTCCCTCAACCTGAGGACACGTTCCATGGGGACACTTCAGCTCCCACACTGTGACAAGTTAAGGCCGTGGTTATGTTTCCTTGGACACACATCCGTATCAGATACACACTAATGTCTGCATCCATATGTGAATGTTGTACCTCTTAAGTAGCATAGGAGCAAACTCTAATGTCACCTCCCAGTTCCTGCATTTTGCAGAGAACATTGGGGTTTGCTGAGCCATTTCCCTGACTACCGAGTGGGGGCTATAAGACCGCACACTCGGGGGCTGGTGAGATGGCTCAGTAGGTAAGACCACCCGACTGCTCTTCTAAAGGTCCAGAGTTCAAATCCCAGCAACCACATGGTGGCTCACAACCATCTGTAATGAGATCTGACGCCCTCTTCTGGCGTGTCTGAAGACAGCTACAGTGTACTTACATATAATAAATAAATAAATCTTTAAAAAAAAAAAAAAAAAAGACCGCACACTCCTGGACCATTTTGTTCAGTGGTCCAGTGCTAAAGTCCTTGCCCTCCCCCAGGCCTGCCCACACTGTTCTCAGCCATAACCTCACCCTTTGCCCTGCAAACGTGAAGTCTCACATGGACCAGTATTGGCAGCTCAGAGCACAGACCCCTGGCGACAGACAAGGCACGGGTGGGCCAAGGATGACCGGTTTCACAGCCACGAATCCTGTGACACCAACATGCCCCATCTCGGTTTGTCTTCGAAAACCACAATCTAGGATCGGCTGGGAGGACATCAGGCTCCTGGGGCAGCTAAGGTTGCTTTTCTGACATCCTCACTTGGGCAATACCAACAGCCCAGCAGCCCATGCTCTGCAGAATGGCCTGACCCAGAGCCAGGACCCAGGACTGTCACCATAGATCCTCAATCATCTATCTCCAGCATATCCATCCTTGCCAGGTCCCCTCCTGGCCATTGCCCTTTGGCTGTTCATCCCCCTCTGATTTGTTTCAGATGTGAACCTGTGATCTCAAAGCTCCAGTTTCAAAGCCTCGTGGACCAGCCCTTGGCCTTTTGGACCGTGGGGCTCTAAACCAAGTGGCCTTTCCCACGGATGGGTCCCCATCTCACACCCCTGCACGGGTGCCATCATCCCAGGGGGTTTTATCCTTCTGACAGAAGGGCACCCAAATCCACGATTCCAGAGAGAGGGATGTGAGAGAGAGAACAAACTTCTGATGAGGATAGATTCATACTGAGGTGAGGGAACCCCTGGCGAACTGTCTTTAGGGGACAGTTACTCAGGTGCAGCAGTTGGGGGCAGAACCACCAGTGTATACTCATTATTTCCAGAGGTTCCAAATACTGGCTCAGATGGACCAACTGGGGTTAGGATTTACTGGACAGAGTTGACATTGTATAGCTATTTTCTCCAAATTGGAAAAACAAAACAGCAACAAAGACAAACAAACAACAACAAAACAAAAAAACAAAAAACCCTTAGTCTTCTAGATCAGTAGTTCTCAACCTTCCTAACGCTGTGACCCTTTAATACAGTTCCTCATGTCGTAGTGACCCAAACTATATATGTATATGATGTATATGTATATGTATATGTATATGTATATGTATATGTATATGTATATGTATTGTATATGTATGTGTGTGTATATATATATATATATATATATATATATATATATATACATATATTGCTACTTTGTAACTGTAATTTTGCTAGTGCTATGACTTGTAATGTAAAAATATCTGATCTGCAGGTATCTGATCTGCGACCCTCAAAGGGGTCACGAGGCACAGACTGAGCGCCGTTGTGGGTCAACAAGACTCGGGACCAGAGAGACAGGAAACGTCCTCCAATCCCCAAAGCCTCTCCTCAGGTTACTAGAAGCAGTTTTGAGGTTTCCACTGCTTTTGTTTGTTTGCTTGCTTGCTTGCTTGCTTGCTTGCTTGTTTAATGTCAGGGAGAGGAGACTGTCCTTAGGTCTCCAGCTTGTGCAGGGAGCTCAAGGGCTTGACGTCTGTGAGTCCCCGCCCACGTTGGGGTGGGCTCTTCAGTGATTGGACTCCGAGGGTTCTGATGTGACCAATGGATCTCTGAGGGAGTTGTAAACTCAAGGCAACTCTGATCTGGTAAAAACTAGGGATATGGTGCTGAGTTCGAGAGCTGAGTCGGGAGGGGGAAATGTGGCCTACAAAGATGCATCTTGCCCTCCCCCCCCCCACCTCTGCCCCTTCTCCCCGTGCCCTGTCCCTTCAAACTCTGCTCATTGGGGAACCAATCCCAACAACGAACCAAACCAAAAGAAAAAAAAATGAACTTCTGTGATCAAAAGTCAACATAATTCCCTCCTCCTTTTCAACTGTTCAGAGGGCTGGCAAGACGGCTTAGCCGGTGCTTGCTGCCAAGACTGCTGACCTGAGTTCGATCCTCATAAGCTGTAAAGTCTAGGGAGAAAATGGATTCCTGTACCTTGTCCTCTGACCTCCACGCCTAGCCCATTGCTTTCTCCCTCACCACACCCCGACATCCCCATACCCCTACATCCCCACTCACATAGGGAAAGGGAGCAGGGGAGAGGATAAATTTGTAAGTAGGCAAATAAATGTGATTAAACTGTTTTTGCCTGATAGTTCTCACAGTGATGATGATAACAATGATGATGATGACGATTATGAGGAGGAGGAGGAGGAGGATAAAAGCCACCTTGAGATTATTCAAAGCAATACGTGTACTACGCCTTGCCATTTTCTATAGCAGATTTGGAGGCTCATGAATCTGTGTGAGGTTCTGTGGATCCAGAGAGACAGCTCTAATTAGGCACACATTGACCTGAATTAGATGGAAAACAGTTAGCCATGGGTATTTTAGATAGTTCTACACACATACCCTGCTAGAAAGACCCACCCACCCTCAGCCCTCTTGATGGAGACAGCCTGGGCCATCTGGCCAGAGCTTAAAGGCCCCTGACACTTCCCAACGCTGAGGCTCCTTCTGCATTAATCCCTGGAATTAGCTTCTGGCCCCACTGGCTCCGTCCCCTGAATTACTGGAGTGCAAAGGTCAACACATTAAGCGGGGCAGAGCAATACCAGGCCGTAAACCCCCCAGGCAGCATGGAAGGCTCAGTGATATTTCACGCGGAATCACCCGGCCACCAATGACCCCCATATTGGAGCTGTTGTGTGTATGTGTGTGTGTCCCGGACTGTGTTTATGAGCCTGGCTGAGCCCTCCTGGGCAGCGCCCCCACACGCTGCCCTTTGATCACAGAAACCCAATACCCAAGGCCTGTGTTTTATGGACAAGCAAGTCTAGATTAAGAGAATTAACCACAGCGGTCACAACTCATAAAAGGAGACCTGGACCTCACGGCACTGTGGCCTAGGGGGCGGAGAAAAGGGCGGAGGGGGAGCAAGGATGGGTCCCAGGGTCCAGTCCATGGTAACAGTCCTACATCCCTCCAGAGCCACAATGGACAAGGAAGACAAGCATGAGTGTGTGCAACCCACATGAGAGTTGGGGACTTGAACCTCAGCAAAGTCAGTTTCTCTTCCCAGCTTACACCAGGCTCCCAGGTTGTCTGCCCCTCCATCCCATTTCCACAGCCCTCCCAACGTCTGTCAAATAACCAGATAACCACACCAATCCCCGCATCAGGCACAGCTGAGAGTTGAAGCGTGCCTCCCCAAAGGGAATGTTTGAGTCCCAGGCCCTGGTACCTGGAGACATTACCTTATTTGAAGATGATGTCATTAAAAAGGTCATGAAGACACCAGGGCATGTCGCTGGGTTTAGAGTGGCCCCTAAATCCAGTGGTTTTACATCTTCCTGTGACCACAGACGTTGACTAGGAAGACACGAACACAAGCCAAAAGTCTGCCTAGTCGTGGTGGCCACCACGGGCCACTCCTGGAGAAGCAAAGGGTGGCTCTCCTGTTAGCCACGTGGAAAGAAGACACCGACCCTGCCCCTTTCTGTGTGTAGGTCTGTGCAAACACTTAGAGGCTTTATATAAGGGGCTTCTGGCTGCCTACACTTTGAGACAATTAGAGTCTTCTAGCTGCTTATATTTTTGCTGTGTGTGTATATATGTATGTGTGTGTGTGTGTGTGTGTGTGTGTGTGTATGTGCAGAGATACACCTGTTTGTATGTGCATGTGTGGGCATATATGTGTGCAGAAGCCAGACTACAGTCTCTCGGGTGTCTCCCCTCAGGAGCAGTCAACCTTTTTTTTTTCATTTTTTTAAAAAAAAAAGAAACATAGAAATGTTTTCTATTAAAAAAAAATGTAGCTGGGCATGGTGATTAAACATCTTTAATCCCAGAACCAGGGAGGCAGGCAGATCTCTGTGAGTTTGAAACCAGTGTAGTCTCTATAGTGAGTTCTAGGCTAGTCAGGGCTACATAGCAAGATCCTATATCAATCAATCAATAAACAAATAACAGGTAAAGGCTTTGTCTTCATGCCAGTCAGGAAGAAATGGAGAGTGTGAAAGGCAGACATGGACAAAGCCACAAGGCCAAAGCCCTGCCCTAACTGGTGCTGACTGGTAAACTCGCTGTCCAGAGCAGTCCCTTGGGCACTGCTGCGTCTCATGGGAGACTAAAGGAGTAATTTTTGCAAATACAAACCCTGTGTTTGCTTGTTTGTTTGTTTGTTTGTTTGTTTTTAAATAATGCAACTACTTACTTACAAAAGCGATGGGAGCATCCAACCAGTAGAATATGCCACAATTATCACATTTTCTTTCCTAGAAGTGGCCTGAGTGGGAAGCTATGTTTCCTTTGAGACAGGCTCTCTCCTCTCTCAGTAGGGCCAGGGGCTCACCCATTAGGCAGTGGGGGAGGGGCAAGGAAGGTGCCTTCTTTCTAGGCACTTTGGAGGGAAGGTGTCCTCACTGAGCCTTGGGCCCAGACAGCACAGCTCTAAGGCCACGCCCGCTCCTCCATCTTCCCCTCCAGCCACCGGCACCTCATCCATCTATCTCTCGTCTCTGTCCCTTTGGGACTCATCTGTGCCCTCAGGTAAGTCAATGCTTCCATGCTCTGCACACCTGGATCCTCCTGATCTCAGCTCTATGTCTTTTCCTTATGTTGGCTCTTTATCCACAACACACACACACACACACACACACACACACACACGTACTCTGACACTGCTCCCATCTTACCTCTGGCCTAGGAGTCCCTTGACAAAAGGATCTTGGCTCTCTTGTTTACAGCAAAGCCCTGGCTGGCAGAAGAGCCCACATGACACTTGACAGCCACAGAGACTCTAATGCACACGATCATGGGATCTCAGAGCAGGAAATCGCCTCACCCAGCTTGGATTCTTCAGCCACTTGGCCTCTTCCTTTGCCTCCCTCTACTTGCTCATGTCTCTCTCTACCTCCGCAACACTGGGAACTGAACTGTGGTCCTCTGGAAGTCCTCTTAACAGCTGAGCAGTTTTTCCAGCCCCAAGAGCTCATGTCTTGACTTAAACCCCACCACTGCTTTTTCTGCAAGTCCCACAATGGCCCTGTGGGTGGTAGGTTACCTGTGTCGCCTGACTGTGCTGAAGAAGCCAGAAGCCTCATCAGATGTTAGATGGCACCGTGAAAGGGTTTCCTTAGCTGAGGCTCATATCACATGTCACCAAGAGACTTGAACCAGGTGAAAGGTTCAAGCGTCAAGGTCCCCAAGGAAGAGGAAGTTCTGCCTCCAAGTGGCCTTTGGGCTTCCATGGCAATAACCACTGTGGCCTGGGCCTCCAGCTTGCCCTCAGATGAGTGTCTGTCTCTCAAGTCTATAAAGCTTTGTTCCAAGAGGGAATTATTTCTCCATCACTTCTTAGTCTCTGGCTAAGTAAGACAAGTGAGAAGTGTTTAGCCATGAACAACCTGTGTGACACAACTCAGGAGCATTTGCCATTTTTAATTAAAAGTTTCTTAGGACCCGGAGAGACGGCTCAGAGACTAAGAGTACTGGCTGTTCTTCCAGAGGACCCAAGTTCGATTCCCAGCACCTACATAGTAGCTCACAACTGTCTGTAACTCCAGTTCCAGGGGTTCTGATTGTTCCTCTGGTTTCTGAGTATAACAGGGGTGCACGTCTTGTACCAACATATGTGCAGACAAAATACCCATACACATCAAACAAAACTAAACTTAAAAAATGCAATTGGAGGCTGAAGAGACACATTGTGATGACTCCCTCCACCATAAAATTATTCCATTGCTACTTAATAACGGTAATTTTTCTACTGTTACAAATCATAATGTAAATATCTGATATGAAGGGTGTCTGATGTCCAACCCCATGAGAAGGTCATCTGAGCCTCAAAGGGGTCATGACACACAGGTTGAGAGCGGCTGTTCTCACCAATATTAACAGGAGTCAATCCTCACATCCTGCCCCTGAACCTAACAGCAACCCCTCTTCTCCCTCCCTCCTCTTCTCCCTCCTCCCCTCTTCCCCCTCTCCACTTCTCCCTTCCCCAATATCCACCTCTCTGTGTTCTTCTCTATCCCTACGACTAGCCCTCAACTTTGGTGAGATTTTGCAAGTATCTATCGGCCTTAGCAGACATTGTGGTATTTAGCTCGAATCCCAGAACTCGGGAGTTGAAGCCCCAGGACTTCAAGAACAACCTGGGCCACATTGTAAGACCCTGACTCAAAAGCAAGAAGTAGTTTCTTGGCAGAGATTCCACGCACCCCCAACCCCACATCTTGGCAGAGGTGACTTCTCCAAGTATTTCTTGGCAACCAAATGTCCTGGTGACTTCACCCGTGGACCAGGGCCTTTCCTGTGGCCAGAACAGGGAAGGGACGAGATGTGCATTTGTCTTTGCTTTGAGTTTAGCGCCCTCTGGGACCTTTCTTACTCGGAGCCCATCTTGGAGGCTGATGGCTCTTTCTCTCAGGATATCACTCCTCAGTGTAGAGTCTGCAGCTGCTACCTCAGTCTCTGTGAGACCCTCTGTCCTGTGTATTGGGCAAGCTGGTGTTGAATGGAGAGACTTCATTGATTTAGACTCAGTTTATTATTGGCAAGACTTTGTCAAGATGTCGTGATGAGTCTCCAAGCAGCAAAAAGCTAGTTCATCTCACTATGAGGCCCCATTCACAGGCACCCAGCATTTTCAATTGTATAGGTCCTGGTTATAACCAGCACGGTTGTAATTTACCAGGTGCCAAGACTTGAATGAAGAGATAGTTTTTAAAGAAATACAACAACAGAAAAAAATATATCTTTCTCTTTCACGAGAGAGTTAAAGGGTCCTTTCGGGTTCAATGTTTCTGGAAAACCAAATAAAAAATAAATAAACCTTTTTCAAACACACATGTATAGATTAATGTTGAGGGGGTAATTTTTCACAAAAGAAATTGAGAGATTTGAGTACCTAATGTGCTCTAATCAGAGGTTCTCAAAGTATGTTACATCTTAACTTTATTCTTCTCTGTTCAGGTTCTTGACAAGATGTTTAGAACCGTGCTCCAAAGTAAGAAAGGTCCCGGAAGGTGCTCAGCCCAAAGCAAAAAGAATGCACCTCCCCTTTTTTGGTCACTGAAGAGGCTCCGGTCCACAGATGAAGTCAGAGGGGCATTGGTTGCCAAAGGACACTGGAAGAAGTCACCTCAGCCAAGACAGGAGAGGGGCCTCTCTGCCAAAGCTCGGCTCCTGTCACCTCCTGCTTTCAATTTCCTCACGTTGCTGCATCTCCGATTTTTTCCAGTGTCAAAAGCAGAAGGTCTGGCATTATCCACAACCTCCCAGAGCCCTGTCATCATCCTTCGGGCCAGCCAGCACGCCGCTCACATCCATCTGTGTCACTGAGAACATCATCCTTCATGGTGACGGGTCTTCAAAAATTAAAAACAAGCATGGCCTGAGAGCACCGACTTGGCCAAGCATGTGGAAAAAGTTGCAGGAAGCAGGAGCGATGTCTCTCAAAGGCCTTTTCAGATGGGGGGAATAAACCAGGCTTTGCAAAGGAAGCAGGCTGGCCACTGAACGGGGCGCTGTGGATGTCCCACACTGAGCAGGTCACACGTGTAACACAGGAAGTCCTCCGCGAGTGTGGCGGTGTGTGCGGAAGAACAAATGCCATCCTTGTGCAGGGTGAAGTCATCTATAATGTGTGCTGGCTCATGCCTGCAACCCCAGCCCTCGGGGGCAGAGGCAGGAGGATTATGAGTTTGAGGAAGGCCTGGTCTACCTAGTTTTAAGTACCCTGAGCTTAGAGTGAGACCCTGTCCCCAAAGAAACAAGATAAAATGAGAGCTTGTTTGTCATGTCGCCCACTTCATTTGGGTCGTTTTCCTGACTAAGAACATTTGTCCCAAGAGGTTAAGGATAAAAAAAAAATTGTGCTACATTGCTTCTCAAAGGCACCTTACAAAGCCCCTTCCCTTTGGCTGTCTCGGGGAAATCGGAGAATGTATGATAGTCTCTTAGCTCAGACTCCTTTACCGCCCAGTATCTGCTGCTGGCTTGTATAAGAAAAGGCTCACTGCCATCCTTGATACAACACACATTATTCCCCATTATCCATCTATTCCTTTAATGATTTAATGATCTACACAGCTTATATGAGCTCTCCCAACTCAACTGAATGAGGTGTTCTGGGAAGCGTTAACTGTCTACTGGATACAACCTAGAATCACTGGGGAGGGATCTAAGTGAGAATTTGTCTAGGAACTTGTCTAGGTCAAGTTGGCCTATGCGTGTGTCTAGAGAGGGGCTGCATGGGACAGGGGACCTTGCCAGGAAATTTGGTAAGGTGAAGTGGGTCATAGTCCCCAGTCCCTGGGCATCCACCTGAGATGGTAGGCAGCTCGCTCCTCCCTTCCAGATTCCTAGCCTGAAACATGTGATCATACCCCCCACATAGCCCAAAACAGAGTTCTCCATGCTACTAAGGTCTCTAGAGGCTCTGAGGGTCTAGCCAGTAGGCTTCCCTTACTGGACGCTCTTCTCTGCAAAGGGTATTTAATCTCTAGTTCACCCTGAGGGATTGATATGCATCCATTTTCCACGATGAACAGCCAATAAATGATATGGATAAACATGGACTGTGTCTCTTCCATCAAGAATGGCCATGGGGAGCATGGAGAAGGCCTTCACCTACAGAGCCACAGCCTAAGTCTCCCATAGAAGACCCTTCTAGACAACCACCACTACCTTTGTCGATGAGCTAAGCCAGAGTTCCCCATTTCCCCAGTCCTGGGTTTGTCATCGTCCACAGCCCCCAAAAGTCCTAGCCTCGTCTTGGGCCCATGGGCCTCTGACCCTTAGTTACCAACTCTTCTATGAGACACCCCAGCTTTGACTGGGTATCTGAGAGTCCAGGAACCCCAACTTTGGCCTCCCACATCTTAGACTGTGTCTTCCCATCCCTGAGTGATGTCTCATGCTGACAGCAGTACAGGGAGAAGCAGTCTCTTTATGTTAAACTCCGGTCCCTTGGGCTACAAAGGGACTGCTATGTGTTGTCCAGCTTCAAAGGGTCTTGTTTATTCTGTTTTGCTAAGATAAAGTCTTGCTGTGTAGCCCAGGCTAGCTCTGAGCTCACAACCCTTATGACTCAGCCTCACAAGAGCTGGTATTACAGATCTCTGTCACCACATTCTATCTTCTGGGTTTTTTTTTTTAATTTAATATGATATCAGGGGTAAGTTTGGATTGCTCCAGCTGCTAGAGGCCTGTGTCAAGAGTTTTCTTGAAGTGGTAGATACATTAAACAAGAAGAAAAAAAATGGCAGATAAAAGGCGCATTCCATGGTGGGAAGGTTAATGTGGATTGTCAGATTGACAGGATCTAGGATTGCCTAGGAAACAAGCCTCTGGACATGCCTGTGAGGGACTGACTAGATTGTGTGAGGTGAGAAGATCCACCCTCCTGGTGGGTGTCACCAAGCCATGGGCTGAGGTCCTGAACTGAATAACAAGGAAAATGCCAGCTGAGTACGAGCATTCACCTCTCTCTGCTTCCTGACTGTGGGTGCCATGTGAACAGCCGCCCCACTCTCCTGCTCCCTTGCCTTCTCAACACTGTGATAAACTGAATCCCTCTCAGACTGTGAGCCAGGATAAGCCCCTCCCCCCATAGTGGACTGTATCTCCTTAAACTGTGAGCCAGGATAAGCCTCTCCACTTACAATGGACTGTGTCCCTTCAGACTGTGTGCCAGTATAAGCCTCCCCCCTCACAGTGGACTGTATCCCCTCAGATTGTGAGCCAGGATAAGCCCCTCCCCTCACAGTAGACTGTATCCAGACTATAAAACAGAATAACCCTCTCCCCTCACGGTGGACTGTATCCCTTCAGATTGTGAGCCAGGATAAGCTCCTCCCCTCACAGTAGACTGTATCCACTCAGACTGTAAGCCCCTCCCCCCATAGTGGACTGTATCCCCCTAAACTGTAAGCCAGAATAAGACCCCCCCCATAGTGAACTGTATCCCCTTAAACTGTGAGTCAGGATAAGCCCCTTCCCCCTTAAGTTGCTTTTCTCAGATATTTTGTCACAGCGATGAGATAAGTCACTACTACATCCATTACATGTGGGATGCAGCAACCTCAGGGTGCCAGCTTCCTACTGGAAGAATGGAACGTTCCAGAATCATAAGGACACAGTGAGGGATTGCCTGGCATTGCAAATATACCAAACACCAATGAACTGTTCATTTCAGAGAGTTAATTTGTGGTACATGAACTTTGCTCATGTTTTAATAGGACATATTTAAACCACACACCGCCATTGGCAGTCGGAGTGTCATGTATTTAGGGCAAGACAGTGGTGCTGAATACATAATTCTGAGCTGTCTTCCTGGCAGGGAGACACCTATGTGCTCACAAGATGACTCCTGCAATTTGAAGGTTGTGGCTCATTCTGCAGGGGGTGAAGTCTGAGTGTTTCCAACCTGCAATAGAAGAAGTGGTAAGGGTACTGAGGCTGTAACTAGGGGACGGTCAGCACGGCAGGTGCCACATGGCAGCAACATAAAGGCCGCTACATTGTCTTTATCATCCTTTATTTACTGACTGCTGAGTTTGTGTAAAATAACTGGAGAACCAGCAAGGAACAGGAAAGACTGAGGCCAGGACTTTGTGGTTACAAGTGTTCCCCTAGTGTGCACGAAGCCCTGGGCTCTGTGACCAGCACCTCAGAAACTAGGCATAGGGATGCAGGTCTGTGGCCCTAGAACTAGGGGATGGGGTGGGGTGCAGATCGGTGCACTTGGGAAACAGAGACAAGAGGATCAGAAGCTGAAGGCTATCCTCTACTACATGGTGAATTCAAGGCTAGCCTGAGCTACATGAGACTGTCTGAGTATAAAGAAGAAAGGAATGAATGAGAGGAAGGAAAAGGGAGGGAAGGAGAGAGAGGGAAGGATGGAAAGGAAGGAAGGAAGGAATGAAGGAAGGAAGGAAGGAAGGAAGGAAGGAAGGAAGGAAGGAAAAAGGGGAGTGAAGGAAGGTGGAGAAGGGAAAGGGAAAGAGAAAAGGAAGGAAAGAAAGAAGGAAAGGGGGAGGGGAGGACGGGAATGGAAAGGAGGGAGGGAGGGAGGAAGGGAGGGAGGGAAGGAAGCTGGCTCTCTTTGTCAATGAGGGGGTCTACAGAGCTCCCTCACAGTCTCTTAGGAGTTGATTTTCCTGTCCATTAGAGATGAGAAACCTGAGAATTGTTTTGGATGCCTCCACAAGACAAAAAAGAAAATAATCCAGTCCGGCCACTGGGATGAATTTGCCCCTAATCTCTGAACCCCCTGGTCCCAGGGCCATACTCTGCGACAGTTCTCCTGAGCCTCGGCCATTTGGTGAAACAGACTGAGCAGCGGTTTGCCCTTCGTGGCCCTGAATGGACGAAAGCCAGGTCTACAGCCATCATGGCCCATGTTCTCAAGTACAACTTCCTCGAACCTTCTCCCACTGGGGGCAGCAGGCCAAGCTGGTGTTTTCCTGACAGAGCCCAGGAAAGTCAACAGGTCTCTTCACCCAGCTCCGGAAGGCGAGGGTCTTTCTGAAGGTTGGTGTCATTCAACCACTGGCTGGCAACAGAATCCTGGTTCAATGCCACACTCACCATGTGACCTCAAACCACCCACTCTAGCTCCTGGTTCCTCTATTTTGGTGTCTAGAAAAATGCAGCCAGGTGCGAGCAGCTTCTGGTGGGGTAGAGATGAGATGATGGCTGTGTGTGGATTTCTGTAACTGTTAACCCTTTCAGAGCATGGACCAGCCCTGGCTGATCTTCAGCCCACACCTTTCCATCCACTCTCAGCTGCAGTAAATCCTGGCCCCTACAGCCCTTGCATCCCTACAGGGCAGAGGGTCTGGCTTCACCCCTTCTCTGGCCTATTGTCTCTGTCTTCACCCTGCACAGGCTGCAACCTCCCAGGACATATCTGTCTGTAAGTCTTCAAATGACTGCAACTCTCTGCTCCCTCAGAAGACAGGGGAATGCATAAGAAAAGCTTGGTAGCTGGGGACAGAGAGAAGCAGAGACACCTTGGATCTGTTTCCAGGCACCTGTAGCCACCTCCTGAGCTAGGGGATATAGCAGCAGCCACCAGCCATCAAGAAACCTCAAAGCATCAGTTCCTTAGATATCATGATGAGGAAAGCTATAACTGACCCCATCACCTACCTCATTGGTCCGTTCTTCCCCGAGGCTCCCATCTCATGTGTGGGCCCCACTCACGGAGGTACCGACAGGGAGAACTGGTTGCAAATTCTGTGTCTCACAGAAAGCCACGAGCCCGGGATCCCCAAGACCTGGACCTATATACAGGTCACTGCTCTCAGTTTGGTCGAGGTGGGGAGATGTCCTGAGGCTTTTAAGATTTTATTTATTTATTGTATCTAAGTACACTGTAGCTGTCTTCTGAGGAGCCAGAAGAGGGCATCAGATCTCATTACAGGAGGTTGTGAGCCACCATGTGGTTGCTAGGATTTGAACTCAGGACCTCTGGAAGAGCAATCAGTGCTCTTAACCACTGAGCCACCTCTCCAGCCCTACGACTTCCATCGGAGAGCTTTATGTTCTTTCTCTCTCCCCACAGGGCCTGTGCAGGGATGTCTCCCCTTATATGGGAATACCCTCTCCTCAGATACCTCTCCATCACCACAACCCTTGGCCTATGTAACATGGCTCAGTCAGAGCTCTCTAAGGCCCTCTCTAACACCCTCATCAACCGAGCCTCCCTGGCTTCCATGTTTCACACACATACCTCCAATGTGCCCTCCTCTGCTGGTCATGGCTACATTTCAGTTCCCACGCCGAGGGTGGAAGTGGGGTGAGGCTAGCTCAGCTTCCAGCTGCTTCTGTTGGGCCCAACATTTCTGCGTTGGGTGAAACATGGCAGAGTCTTGACCTCAGATGTGTCCTCACAGTGTGCCCAGTCCTCATTCCTCACTGAGAATTTACATTTATCACAGAGGAGTGAGTGAATGAATGAATGAATTACCACTTGAAAGAATGAATGAGTACGTGGGTAAGCAAATGAATAAATGAGCAGGTGAGCACACATGTGAATGAAAGCATGGATGCATGGATGCACGGGTGGGTAGAGGAACGTATGGGAGGAAGCATGCATTGGAGGAACAGTGTGGGTGCGTGCATGCGTGCGTGCATGCGTGTGTGGAGGAATGCATGAGCGGGTGTGTGGGTGGAGGAGCTCTTGGGAGGATGAGTGGATGGAAGAACACATGGGCATGCATGGGTGGGTAGGTGGATACATGTATGAATGAATGAGTGAATGGCGGCTGAGCAGAGACAAGGCAGTGAATGAGTTACATCACTGAAGCTCTCTAGAGCATGTGTCTGCTGTTTCTCCTCCTTTTGTCTCCTATTCTGTCTGCAGTAGAAGAGGTGGAGGACTGGGTGTGAGCAGGACTCCAACCAAAGGTACGGGAAAGGAGGGCATTTCTTGAAAGGGGCACCTGGAGAGGCTGTTCCAGGCAGAAACTGACCCCTAAAGGGCAGCTGTGTCCCTGACCCATCACCTTCCCCGGTTCTGATCTTTATGGGCCGGCATCTTTTAGCATCAAAGGAGACAGCAGCCCCGCGATTCGTCCTGCAACAGCTCTATAAAAATGTAATTACCCAGTAACCCGCTGTCTGCAAAACAAGCCATCTTCCTGTTTCTTCTCCCATAAAGAGCATTTGACAGCTCTGTTCTATCAGCTTGTAAAACCTAGAGAGAGCAGGCTCAGCCCTCCCTGAAATGAAAACCTGCCTGGAGAGTGCGGCAAAAGGAGGGGGTTGGGGGGAGCACACCTTGGACCCTCCAGGCTGCAAGCCTTATGGCTGTTGCAGATTTCCAGAGAAGGTGGGGGAGAGACTTGTCCTGAAGATATGGGGCTTGGAGACAGAAACTGTGCTAGAGCGGAGCTGGGGTCCAGCGTGCTGGCGCCCAGCGTGCTGGCGCATCCTCATGGCTCCCAGAGAACCAGCCGATAACTCATTCATTAAAGAAACATTTATCAAGCATCTCTTTCATGAAAGACATGAGGCTAGGTTCCCGGTGCTCAACTCAAGTACAGTGAGTGTTGGCCCTTTGCTGTCTGATGAAAATTGTGACCTACAAGCACCAAGGTTTCAACACTGTTGTCCCCAGCTGGTGGCGCCATTCTGGGAACCAATGGAAGCTTTGGGAGGCAGGGCCTAAATGGTAGCTGGGTCCTCCGTTCCCAGCTCACTCTGCTTCCTGGCCCATAGTGACATAAACAGCCTCTGCCTTTGCCACAGTGAGGGATGGAACCCCCCACCCCCACCCCCACCCCAACCCCCGAGGCTGGGCCAAAATTTATTGTCCCTGTCAGGCATATTGATCACAGTGAAACAAAGGTAACCGAGGCACTCATCAGGAAACTCACACCTAAGCTATACAGTCATCTTTGATGCTGGTAGACACTTTGATCTGAACATGTATCCGGATGAGGAGGTGGGCGTCAACCCATAAGTACAGGAAGGACCTATTGAGATGGTTTTATAGCTTGTCTTGTAGCTTTTCACGCGTATGCATTTGTGTGTGTGCACATGTGGGTATCTGCACACATGTGTGCATGTGTGAGGGCCAGAGGTTGATACCAGATGTCTTCCCTCACTCCTGCCTGCTTTTGTTTTGAGACAGTCTCTCACTGAGACCTGGGGCTCACTGACGTGCGGCTGGGCCAGCTAGCCAGTGAGCCCTAGGGGTCCACCTAGCTCTGCCTCCTCAACCCCCCAGAACTGCAAACACACCCCAGTACAATCAACTTTTTTACACAGGTGCCAGGAATCAAACTCAGGTGCTTGCCTCTAGCATCTGAGGACATGATTTTATTTGGGGCCTTTGAAGATGTATTGAAATACAGGATCCAGATAAAAGCATCATGGATTGGGCCATGTCTAGTAGATTAGTTGAGATAAGGCCAATACATACAGGAGCATCAATCCTGTATCTAGTAGAACATCGCCTGAACACTACCGTTCACACTAGAAGGTGTGAGGGGGGGGGGGGGCTTGAGGATTCTGCCACAGCACAAGATCGCTAGGAGTTTAACGTCAAGATACTTTTAAACAACAAAATTGAGTTAAGGGCTGGAGAGATGACTGGGGGGTTAAGAGCACTGACTGCTCTTCCAGAGGTCCTGAGTTCAATTTCCAGCAACCCCATGGTGGCTCACAACCATATGTCACGGGCTCTGATGCCCTCTTCTGGTGTGTCTCAGGATGGCGACAGTGTACTCACATACATAAAATGAATAAATAATTCTTTAAAATTTTTTGAGTGAAAATGGGTTTGGCTCAGTGGGGAAAAACAAGCAAATAAACAAACACATTAAGGAAGCATAAAGAAGTTATATAAAAATCATCTTTGTTGGGGAAAACACGGCTGTATTCGCCACTGGGAATTGATGACTTGCAGGGAAGGAAAGATTGGAGCACTTCTTCATGAGTCTTTCTGTCTTTGCCCATCATGCTGCTGGTTCCGATGCCCTGGTCTCTGAGGGGCACTGAGGCCATACACATTGGATGTGGATGTATGAGAAGCTTCGAGCTCCGACCACTGCTTCCGTAGCTGTGCTGCCCAGGCTGTTTGCCCAGGATTGCTCACCCACGATCACAAATCACTGTTCAGCACGCCCAGGGATTTCAACACTACAGCAGGTGTCTCTGGGCCGGAAGAACAGCACACAAGTACCCAACTGCTGAGTTTCAGCCCCAATAACCTCTGGTACACTCATGATCCCATCATCTGGAGTTCGGGCATGGTCCATGACAACCCCGCCATTCTTCTGAGGAAACGTGAATGATGCACAGAGCCAATGGGGGGCAGGGCAGCACGTGGTTTTGTGAACAGAAACCATGTTATACACTTAGAGACGAGGGTGAACTACAAGAGACTGAACAGGACTCTGCATTATAACCTTTTAAGTGGGTGCAGTGCTTTCTTCTGATACGGGATGGAGGATCAAGAGAAAGGAGTCTGGCTCCAGAAAGGACTCTCAGGACTTGTTTGCCTCTGAAGGAAAGACTTGGGAATGAGCTCTGTATCTGTGAATGGTCTCAGCTTCCAGAGCTTTGGGCTAACTGGCTTCCCTTTTTCTTTCAAAGGGAGAATTTTGACCAAGGTCAAGGTCGTGCTGTGGCTTGGCAGCTTGCACACATTCTTTTGACAGGTATTTTGACAAAGCGTCTGCTGCAGATCCAGCCATAGCTGCCTCCATTTCCATGAGAATACAGTTCCCCGGAATCTCCTGTAACAGATGCTCTACCGCAGGATCAGGTGTAGCTGCAAAGCTGGGAAGCTGGGGAGCAGGACTTAGAACGGCAAGGATCCATAGCCTGGTTCTGCAGAGGCTGTGCACAAAACACAAATCCTGTTTGTTAGGAAGGACGGGTCAGTGGGTCCAAGCGGGCACCCATCGTTCTCCCCGACACTTAACTACAGATGCACACAGTTCCACCGCCCAGAGGAAGTCACCAGTGGCAGAAGAGGTCCCAGGAACATCTTGGCCAGCCTTAGGCTCTCTATCCACACTTGATCATCAGTCTGAGCTTCATGTCAGGTAGGAACCACACTTTAGCCTCCCCTCTCCAAGGAATTTCTTCTCCCTTCCCTCTTTCTACCTGCAAAACAGGCATGCTTCTTCATCCAAAGCTCTCAAGGTAGCCGGTCTTATCTGTCTTAGCTCTTTCAAAACAGTCAGTGATGTGAAACTGGAAGAGGTGAGACTGGAGAATAAGCCGACCAATTGCAAACATGAGGTGCCAAATAATGAATGACACTCGTGCCTCTGCCTGGAGAACTCGGCTTCTGATTTGGCATCAGGAGGTCACCAAGCGGCCAATGGCTCCAGATCTCCATCCCTGGTATATGGCTGTATCGGCGCTGTTGGTTTCTAGGGCACCAGGAGAAGTTTAGTCTGCCTTTCTATGATACTGAAAAGTATGAGCTCTGTAAGTTGCTCAGGGTGCTCCTCATGGGCTGAACAGGCCTGGGATGTATCGCAAGGCTAGCCTGTACCCACAAAGGTCCCATACATGATGTCAGAGCAAAGGCTCAGCTCTAGCTCAGAACTGTGTGGATTCAGGTCTCACCTCTGACTCCTGGATCGTCTTGGGATAATAGAGTCCACCTTGCTGAACCTCAGTTTACTTGCCTATAAAATGGGTTCAAGAGGGGTCCGACCCCTAGATATGAAAAAGAAGTGAGACTCGGTGGACACTGAGCCCAGTGCTTACATCAAGGAGGCAGGGGACAGTCCCACCTCCCAGAACTGCTGATGGAGGATGGGGTGACAATGTATATTGAATGTGAGCCACAATGTCTATCAGGCAATTAATGATGAAAATGGGGGGGGGGGCGCTGTGGGGACTGGAAGCACCCTGTGCTCTCTGCCCCATCTGCCATGAAGTAAATTGCTCCCCTCTTTTCCTGTCTTGCCTTCACCATGGCACTCTGCCCACATGTGGGTATCCCCGAGACTACAGTCTACAAAATCCCAAAGAAGCCTATCCTCTACTGGATTAATTCTCTCAGGTGTGTTAGCCACAGCCATGTGTGAACTAACTAACGAAGCCCTCTCCATGTGTCAGCAGGTGTATTACTCCTTATGGGTCAGTGTCTTAGCTGGGAGGAGACAGTCTCAAACCAGACCAGGAGTGTATGTGGGGGAGAGACAGGGATGGACCAGCCCACGGAGTCAGTACAGCTTGGGGTCTTCCCACTCCGGGACCTGAAGGACACAGGACAGAGCCCAGTCTGTAAGGGCTCTGACCTTCAGCTGAGGAATGCATGTCCCCTCCCACCCCCACCCCCATCCCCATCCCCACATGCAGACTCCTCCCTCCCCTTCATCATCCATGCCCTGGTAGCTAATGCTACCAGAAAGCCAGCAGGGGGCAGGGTTTGTCCACGAAGTGACAGAGCACATCCCGGCGCAGGGGCAAGATGGACAAACCTATACACTGGATTTTTCAGGGACATGTGGAAGATACTGCCTTGTTACTTAGACCAGCCGGATGGTGTCAGCTGCTGGGGGATATCCTGGCTTCTACTTGGCCCCAAGAGCATGGTCACCTGTGGCAATGTGAAGAGTCGGGTACAAGAACACACGAGCAGCCCCTGCTGTATACCTATGACATCCCAGATTCTAAGTGGAACGGCACATGGGTCCTATCTACGCAGGCCACTGGAAGCATAGAGAACACAGAGAGGCAATGTCCAGGTCCTCACAACAAAGACTTACAAGGGCAATGACCTTGGGTGGGGAGAGAGGGCTGCTCAGCTGAGATAGGAAGGGAGGCAGGAGACATTTAGAGATCTGTGGGCAGAGAAGACTGGGGAATATGCGGGGTGGGGGTTGGGAAGGCAGTGATGTCTCAGTCAGTAAAGCTCTGGCCTTGCAAGGATGAGGGCCTGAGTTCAGATTCTCAGAGCTCACATAAAAATCTAGGGTTGGAGGGGAACCCACATAGGCTTGTAATCCCATTGACAGGGGAAATGGGGAGGCAGAGCTAATCTGGGAAACGTAGGGATGTTCCTGGCCAATGGGAGACCCTATTCCAAATGAAAGGGGGAAGGCACCAGGATGTTACTGGCCAATGAGAGACCCTATTCCAAATGAAAGGGGGAAGGTACCAGAGAATGACACTGGGAAGTTTCAGTTGTCCTCTGAGTTCCACATGCAGAAACGAATGTGTACTTGTACACACACACACACACACACACACACACACACACACACTGAGCGCTCACACCCTCCTCTCTCTGAAAGGAATGCTCAAGTGTTAGATGACGTTGCTGGGAAGAGAAAAGCTAGGTCAGGTCACACAGGGCCTCCTTGACCATAGAGATACAAACCTGGACAAGCGCCCAAGAGCCACAGTAAACTGAGGACATGGTTAGGCAGGTGAGTGGCATGGTCCCCCAGCAAGGTGTGTCTGGAGAGCCCTGTTATGACCGAGTGTTGGGGAAAGAGCCTGGGAAGCATGAGACGGGGCTCAGTGTGTTGGCTGGGGAGGAACCTAGCTTGGTCAGGAACCCGGGAGGAGAGGCAGAGCACTCTGCTATCTGATTCCTGCTGGCAAGAGTCTCTCTCCAGAAGCACATGTGTGCCCTGGCCTCAGGGTGGGGGAGGTCAGAATGACCCACGAACAGCTGAACATTCCTGCTTGCTCTGTTTCCAACTCAGAGATGGTTTCCAGGCTTCGGAAAGTGCCCTCCCTCTAGAAATCCACACCCCACCATCACCCCCCCCACACACACACACACATCCTACCATCACCCACACCCACACACACCCTGCCATTACTACCCCCATCTTACTTCCCCTTGCCCCACTAAGAGCTCAACCAAGCTGTCAAATGCAAGCCATCGGGGTTCCATTGGGGGTGGGTGGTGGGGTGGGGGGTGAAATCTGTCAGGCCTCCAAAGAAGACACATTGCAGCTTAGTCAGAGGACAGAAACGTGATCGGCCTTCCCAGGGCCAGCAGAACGGAAGGCAGGACTGACGAGCTGCCAGGTACAATTAGCCTAAGCCCCAGCAACAGGCTCTCTGCCTCATTCTTGTCAGCACCTTCCCTGGGCATCTGGCCTTGGTGCCTAGGCAGCCTGGTTCCTCCAGCTACTGACCTGGAAGAGCTTCCGAGAAGAGCAGCCTGCCGTTCTGTCCACATACGGCCACCGACATTCCCTCTGGAAACCCAACCAAATGAAAAGCCAGTACTGTGTTGCTAACATCCTTAAAGCGAGCACTATTAAGGACCAGGTCTGGAGTAACTGTTACAGTTTTAACCTCCTGGGGGCACACTTTGCAACAAACCGCTACTCCTTGTGGAATAACAACACACATCACCTGCTTTATACCCCCAGAGGCATGGTGGCATAGACCTTCATTTTCCAGATCCCACTGAGGACAAAGGTGGAAACAAAGTTCCCATTCTGTATCTTGAGACGAGAGAGACCCTTTGGTGCTGTGCGCTGCGCTAAGGATCTGCCCTCCCTGCAGACACAGCCATTCCAGGGACTAAGGATTCAAAGATCCAGATTCTGACTCACAATCCCAGGCTTTGACTCTACAAGTGTGACGTCATTCTTGCATTCGTGATGGGAAGAATAACAGGAATAAAACCCTGACCATGGAGGGCATGAAAGGCATTCTGGGAAAATATTGACGCCAGCAGGACCCAGCCTGTCTTTTGATGTGTTTCTCCAAGCCCACCTTTGACAACAAGCCCTCGGACTACAGAATATCCATAGAGCCCCCTGCTGGACACAGAACACTGAGGATGCTACCATAGTGAATGCTGAAAGAGACCAATGGTGACTGTCCAGGCAAAGCAGGTCTTGAGCTGGAGAAGCAGGTGACTCAGCTCTCATCGTGGAGAATCCATGATGTTCCACAACCTACAGGAGACTCCCTGGATTCTATTTAGCTCCATCCAGCCCTGAAATGAAGCTCACTACTCTATCTCCCTGTAACTGCTGCCATCCTTGGGGCACAGGTCTGCCCGCAGGAGACGGTCTCTTCAGGGAAAAGTTAGCCCTGTGCCTCTCACTCCAGGGTGAGTGGGGTAGGAACATGTCTCCAGGGCACTACAGAATCCAGAACTGGGGCTAGGCAAGGGCATGGTGTGTGAAGCCACACAAGCTTAAGGATTTGAGTTTGGAACCCCATCCCCAGTCATATCTGTGTGCATCTATAACCCCAGTAGAGACAGATGGACATCCAGAGCTCACTGGATGCCAGTTTAGCCAACCACACTAACCTTCAGGTTTGGTGAGAGACTCTGTCTCAACTAAATACAGCAGAAAGCAAAAATCCACACTGGCATTAACACAGACACACAGACACACACACACACCACCACCACCACCACCACCACCACCACCACCACCACCACCACACACACACACACAGAAACATACACATAGAGACACATATAGACATACGCACACACAGACACACATACAAACATACATACATATACACATACACACAGAGACACACATACACAGAGATATACTATACACACCTACCCATACCCCACATAGACACTACACAGACACACCACACACACAGAGAGAGACACACCATATATGCATTCATACACATACATACCACACACAGAGACACATGCACATACAGACAAACATAAACACAGATATATATCACACAGACATAACACACACACATACACCACTTAGACACCACAGAGACACATCACATACACACACACACACATAGACACATATACAGACATATACACACAGAGACACACATAAAGACACAAATATACACAGATACATACCACATAGACACATACTACACAGACACACACATCCACATCCCACATAGACAACACACACACATACACACCACACACACATACAGTGTCAAGAACAAAGGATCCAGGAATGCATATCAGCTGTCATGGAGTGTCAGGCAATCAGCCACTAGCCCTGTGTGCTTCATCCGAGCAGGGACAGTGACCCCATGGTCAGGCCAGCCTCCATAGGAAGCGCTCTCTCCCTCTGGCCTTCCATGGCCAATGGCCCAAAGGTCCCTGCCTTCCACCAGAAGCTTTCTGAATCCACTCCAGGCTTGCAGAAATTGAGACTGGAAAAAAGCTACCACCTCAGAGGAACTGAGGCAACAGAACATAAGAGGTTTCTTCCATAGTCCTAGAAGCCATAAGGCATTGAAGGGGGGATTGTTACCCCAACCAGTATAAAGATTATGACCTGCCTGTAACCAGAAGAGATTGGTTCCTGCTCTGGTTAGCTTTAGTTATTGCTGGGTTTTGTTTGTTTGTTTGTTTGTGGGCTTTTGGGAGGGTAGTTTGGGTTTTTTTTTTTTTTTTTTTTTTTTTTGGTGGTTTGGTTTGGAGATGGAGTCCCTCAACACAGCCTTGGCTGTCCTGGAACCCAGGTTGGCCTCAAACTCCTAGAGATCCACCTGCCTCAGCCTCCCAAGGTTCGAGTTTAAAAGGCATGGGTCACCACGCCCAGCCTGGTAGAGACTGTTAGATTTCCTTTCGTGCCAATGTGGCTTCAGATATCCTCAGAGGGATCCCATCCATCCCCAGGCAAGGCTTAGAGAGGTCAGGACACTCACTCCATTGCCCTGTTGAGCAGTAGAGCAGGGATCTGAACCTGAGTTAATATAGGCTCTCTGCTGGGAGATGTCTGTCTATCCAGGCGCTTCGTGAAGCCCAGAGTCAAGGGTAAAGGCACTGGTGAATAGCGTTTGTTTTCCAGCTGTCAGACAGGCTAAACTGGTATTGTGGTGAACATGAGTCATCTGGTTTTATAGCTGGTATGGAATGAAAGGGAGAAATGGTTGGCCATTTCCATAAAGAAGCCCATCCCAGTTTTATGGAAGTGGAAGCAGACACACACACACACACACACACACACACACACACAGACAGACAGGTGGGACAGGTCCCTACTGTATGTAGCTTTGGATTTCCACATTCTTCGGGTTTCTAGGCAACAACAACAAAAGGAATGGCTGACATTTAATGAGCAGCTGCTATGGGCCAAACGCTACCTTAGGTATTGTGCTAGTATCAGCTTGTTTACGAGGCACAAGATCTTCACGTTCTGAGGCTCAGAGAGGCTCAAGCAGCTGCCTAAATCACACAGCTAGGAAATAGTGGAGATAAGAATTTAAAGATTAGCCTGTCCCCAGTGATACAACCCGTAACGGCTAGTTTGTGCGTCCTCCACAGAACTGAATTCAGTCAACAAACTTGGCTTAACTGAAAGGCTGTGGCTCCCTGAGGCCTGCCCACCGTGGCACTCAAAGCTTAGGGAAAAGAGGGTGAAGGTCTTCGGAGATGATTTGATGCAGTGTAGAAGAGCTTTGGTGGGAAAGGAAACCCACAATTGCAGAAAGGCGTGGCGGAAAGTTCCAGAATAGGAAACAAATGTGGAAGAGGACGACTGCAGCACAGGAAAGAGGAAGTGCTAACTTCCTGGAGCGGAAGCAGGAAGCAGGCAGGAGAGGAGGCGGACACAGCGAAATGCCTGTGGGCGGGAGATGGGTTCTGAAATCACGGCACCACCCTATCATGGAAAGGTACTCGACAAGAAAAAGAAACAGCCAGCACAAGAGACTCTGTTGGTGAAGCGCAACGCTTTTGAGCCAAAGAAGCCAAAAGCAAAAGAATGTGGATCATGCTGACCTATCTAAAGCCTGCTGCTC
The DNA here is from genome assembly GCF_000001635.26 of Mus musculus. Lineage (NCBI taxonomy): Eukaryota > Metazoa > Chordata > Mammalia > Rodentia > Muridae > Mus > Mus musculus. Next base: position 118,808,946 of record NC_000071.6, on the reverse strand, counting down.
TATTGTTGAGGAACAAGCAGCCTTCCTGCCTTAACGTAACTCTCATTAGTGTCTCATGAGCAAAGGGACCTGGGTGTTAATTATCTCTGTTCCTTCTTTGACAGTTTCCTATAACCTGCAGGGACAGTGGTCTTCTCTGAAGGCTCATGGCAGTTCCGGGGTGGGGTGAGGTGGGGGTGGGGGTTCCTCCCTTGGGTGCTCAAGCAGTTGGAGTTGGCCATGGTTTGGGGAGGGGTCCCCTCTGGGAGCTCATGCAGTTGGGGTTGGCCATGGTTGGGGGGTACCTCCCATAGGAGCTCACGCAATTGGTGGTTGAGTATGGTTGGAGGATCTCTCTTGGGGACTGGCCGTGGTCGGCAGTCTTCCCTGGGGCTGGGGGACTCATGCAGCTGGGGGTTGGCCATGGTTGGGGTCCCCCTGGGGCTGAGCAGGAAAAGGTGTGATTGCTCTTCTCTGGGGTTCTGGTCCTTTGCATGACAGGACTGGAAGCCTTAGTTCTTGGCTAGCCAGTGGCTCATCACAGCTCTCTCCCTGCCCCCACCACAACCCCTAGCACAGCACTGCAAGGACCTCACAACAGGCAGCGTGGGTGACAGTCTGCTGTTGAGACTGTAGTACAGTCCTGCATGCTGAGCTCACAGAGGCCTTGTCTTTCCTTTTACCACTGGCCTGTCCCTCCTCCACCTTGGTAGACAATGGATCATCCACTGGAAAGCACCAGCCACAGTCCCTCCTCCTTGTAAGGTCCTAATGACAAAGCAAGGATCACTCCAGAGAGCCAGTGAGTTCACTAGGGTTACATCAGAGCTGTAGTGAAGATGAAGATGCTGAAGTGACCCTACTGGGAGGTGTGCACACAGCACGGTGATTCTCCCTGTGGCTATGTAGATGGAGCCCGCTTCCTTCCATTCTCCCCTGCCTAAATGCTTTAGCCTCATGCTGGACCCCCAAGGCGATATGAAGTTAGGGCAGAATTAGACACCATGAGCTAGATGAATGCCTGGTTAATTCAGTGAGGATCCTAGGATCCTTCCCACACACTCTTTCTATTTGGGAATGCCAACCAGGCCTGCTCTTAAACCCTTCTGCAAGCAGGCACAAGTGAGCTGAAGACAGCAGCAATTTGGTTCCGAGGACAGTCCCGTACAGCAGCTACTCACAGGTATCTCCAGGTATGTGGGTGTCAGGCTAGAGTACAGGGCAGTGTTCAAAGCCCCGGGTTTGAATCCCGGACCTGTATTCAAGTAATTAATTAAATCAGCAAACAAAGGCATGATGTTAGAGATCAGGTAGAACTCAGAGCACCTGTAAGTCCGAGGGAGTCGTCCTCACTTAGCCAACTCCCCACTAAAAACCTACTCAATACTAAGCTTGAGTCACCAAGGGACATTCAGGAAAACAAATAGGTAACATTTTCTACAATGGGGACAATGTGGTTCAGGTGGCTCCAGTATATATTTAAATATCAAACTCAAATTCCACGGTTTATCCCCAAATAGAATTACTTTTAAATGTTTATCGACAATTCCAGGAACCGTGGTCTCAATGGCGCTCGCTATTTCCAGATTGAAATGAATTTGTTTTACACGATGAATATCTCAGGGCTGAGGAGATGGCTCAGTCAGTAAAGTATTTATTGTACAGTCATGAGGACCTGAGTTCAACATACCCCAGGACCCACGGGAGAACACCCAAGCCTGCTGTGTGCCTATAAGCTAAGCACTGGGGAGTCAGAGACAGGCAGATCCCTGGACCTCACTGGCCTGACAGCCTCCCTTAGCCAGCGAGCTCCAGGCCAGTGAGAGACTTCAGTTGCCTTCTGGCTTCCTTGGGTACCAGACAACAGGTGTCCACGTACACACAGGTGCATGCACACACCCATGCACATAGTTTTTAAAGTTGTCTTTATTTTTGAAATCCAGGTGCAGTGGCATGGGCCTGTGGTGCCGCACTAGGAGGCAGGGTTATGAGGCCCCTGGGGTTAGCCGGCCATCCATTCTAACTGAATTGGTATGCTCCAGATTCTGTGAGAGATCCTGTCTCAAAAAAACAGGGTGGGTGCGCACAGATAATCCTACCACGTGGGAGGCTGAGAGGGGAGGAACAGAAGGGACCAATGTCACCCTGTGGCCTCCACATGCAGCTGCACACATACATACATACCTTTACTTGCGTATTCATACACACAGATGTGTACATATGTCAAACATGCATATGCACAAATTATATATATATGTGTGTGTATATATATATACACATATATATATACATATATATATATATATATATATATATATATATATATATATATATATAGTTGTAAACACTCTCTCTGAGGATCCAGGGGTTTTTTTCCATTTGATTTGAAACATTGTTTTCAGGGACCCGGATGGCAAGTGGCGGCCAGGGCAGCTAGGACAGGTGACTGGACATTGATTGTCCCTTCAGTGCGTTCCAACAATGTCTTGCCTTTGCTTGTGCTGTTTTTTTGTTTGTTTGTTTGTTTGTTTGTTTGTTTGTTTTTAGCTTTGGGGATTTTGTTGTTTGGTTGGTTGGTTGGTTGGTTTTGGTTTTTTGGTTTTTTCGAGACAGGGTTTCTCTGTATAGCCCTGGCTGTCCTGGAACTCACTTTGAAGACCAGGCTGGCCTCGAACTCAGAAATCCGCCTGCCTCTGCCTCCCAAGTGCCGGGATTAAAGATGTGTACCACCACGCCTGGTGCTCACACTGTTTTTATGCTCTTGTACCCATCTGAGAACCCTCCATCCCTCTCAATCTTCCCATCCATGCTTGACCACCAGCTGTGAACACCTCCTCTGGGAAGCTGCCTTGCTTTCTCCTCCAAGAAACATCCCACCCCTCTCTACATTGTTGCCCCTCAGCCTTGGGGGCATGGCTTGAAATGTTAGCCTGGCAGGGGAGCCTCCTATTCTCTGGGAACTGATTTTACTGTATTTATGTTAAGACAGCGAGCTTTGTCTGCATGCCCAGAAGCCAGCACAGAGTCTTGAAGAGGCATGGATAAAGGATGGTGCCTTCATTAGGATTTCTATGATTCTATGACCAAAAAGCAAAAGGAAAGGGTTTATTCAGCTCACACTTCCATATCCCCTGTTTGTCACCAAAGGAAGTCAGGATCAGAACTCAAGCAAGGTGGGAACCCAGAGGCAGGAGCTGATGCAGAGGCCATGGAGGGATGGTGGTTACTGGCTCGCTTCCCCAGGCTTGCTTAACCTGCTTTCTTACAGAACTCAGGATCCACAGGCCAGGGATGGCCCCACCCACAATGGGCAGGGCCTTCTCCCATCAATCACGAATTGATTGATGCCTTTTAGTTGGATCTCATGGAGGTATTACTTCAACTGCAGCTCCTTCTCCCTGATGGTTCCAGCTGGTGTCAAGCTGACGCACCAAACCAGCCAGGACAGATGGGTATATGGGTGAAGGGTGGACAGTGTGTCTTTAATACCGGGCATCTCAAATGGAGCATTGCAGGAAAAGCTCCAGAGATGGTTTGAGACTGGATCCTGGACAGAAGCTCAGAGGGACGTCATTGGGCTCCTTCACAAGGCTGGGCTGGAGGAGGCAAACAGGAGAGCCTAGAACTCGGGCATCCAAGACCATGGCACCCATGCTCCTGTTTTCTGGGGACACACATGTGAGGTTAAAAGGGCTGCCATAAATACACAGTTTATAGAGTATGAATACTAACAGCCAGGGAGGGTTGTGACCCTCTCTTGTTACACTTATATGTGTGTGAGACAGAGTGTGTGCTATTTGTGTGTGTGAGTGGGGAGAGGGAGAGGATGGGGAGAGAAAAACACAGGTTGATACTAGGTGCCCTTCTAGGTGGCTCTCCATAGCAGTTTTGGATGACAGGTTTTTCACTGAGCCTGAAGCTCATGGATTGGACCTTCTGACCCATCCCTTTTAGAGCTCGTCCTGTCTCTGCCTCCCTGGTGCAGGGATGACAGGCACACAGAATTTTGATTGGCTTTTCCACCTGACTATCTCTCCAGGCCTTCTTTGTGCTTTTGAAGCCACCTGCTTTTGAATAGCATCCAAATAAAAAGGTTTTATGCTTTGTTTTGTTTTGTTTTGTTTTGTTTTGTTTTTAAATCATTTCAAGCTCCCCCCCACACACACACCACCCCACACTGGACCCCTTCTGGAGCTAGAGATCCTGTTGAGGCTTTTCCCTCCCGAGATCTGCCGTATCATGGGTCTTCATGTGACTGTAACATATAAAAGACAAAGGAATTCTTCACTTCCCCCATAACAAAGATGGTGGCCTTTCTTACTAACCCCAGACTCAACCTCAGAGCCCTTACCACAGGCTTCTCAATCACACAGTCAGCCATGGGATGGAGATGGGATGAAGAGCCAATGACTCTAAAGATGTCTGTCACAAGTGAGGACACTTCAAGGGTTTAGCTAAGGCAGGTCTTAGGCTCACATGACACAGACAGCCCCTTTTATGTATAGCTGGGAGCCCTCTTGGGGCATAGCTCATCAGACCTTAGGCCGGGAAGGGATGGCCAATGCTCAGAATATTATAGGAGTCCAGTATCTTTTACTAGTCCTGCCACTTTTCTACCTGGAAAAGTCCCTCCACCTTGTGTGCCTCAGTTTCCCCATATAAAAAGAACTAGCAACCCCTGGGACTACTGTGAGGATAGGCTGAGAGGCAAGGCCTGGGATCATCTTGTACCCTCTACAGACAAATTATATGATTATTGTGGCCAGGGTTATCAACATCACCACATCTTTGCCCTTCTATGCAATTACCCCTGCTAATGGAGCCCTGTTTCTCTTTAGAGAGTGGAGAGCCGCCTCTGCCCCCAAACATCTCTAGCCTGGTAGCTCAGCAGCCCACAGACCTTGCCTCCCTTGAACTTGAATCAAGCCTGAGTTTCAAGAGAGCAGTTACCGGTCCATTTCCTTCGGTTATCTGCAAAAGGTTAAGTGCCTTGGCCCTCAGCCCCAGATGCCACCCGGCCCGACCCATCGGTTTGCATTATGAAGGAGGCAGGAGCTGGGCCAGTGGGTGCGTTCTCTGGTCCCGGCCTTCCAGCTAATAGGGAAAAAAAAAAAAGCAGCTCTCTCCGGGCAGAACCAACCAATTTAAATGGCACTTAGGGCTCCTGTCCCTGCAACATGGGCTTCTGGGTATTATAAAGGGTTGAGGCAATAAAATCTATTAGATTCCCTTTTGTCCTGTCTTGTCATGAACTTCTAAGAAAAAAGGCTCTAAGAGGATCAGTGCCCAGAAACCCTTCGTAATTGTGGCTTCTGTGAGGAGAATGGGCGCCATTACCAAGGCAACCATCCCATCCTTCAGGTTGAGAGCAGAAGGGATTTAGTCAAAAAGAGGCCGTTGTGAGCCTGTATTGCGCAGTAATCAGAGTCACCAACATTTTAAAAGGCTCTTGTGTAAAAACAGGAGGATGGCAGGGGAGGGACAGAGAAGAGGAGGGAAAAAATAATTTCCTCTCATTTCCTGCCTGTGGCATTGATTGTGGCCCAGAGGTAAGAGGATGTGACGGTCCCCTTGCACCTGGGGCCACAGAGGGGCGGCTCAGCAGGCACAGTGTTCCAGTGCGTGCTGATTTCTGTTCCCCTCCGAGTCTACATCTGCAGGACAGGTTCTCTGGGAAGAGTGGCAAAGGTCTCAGTAAGAGCCAGAATCTTGCTGGACAGCTCAGAGCTTCTTCCACAGCCTGGGCTCTGACTAATTACAGTACAACCTTCCTTAGGAATGGCCACTCTCCCTCAAATGGCTGGTCCTACTTTACTAATTCTGTCACCAAAGACATTTGGCTCATCAGAGACCTCTGTGCTGGCTGGTTTTATGTCAACTTAACATAAGCTAGAACTATGGAAAAGGAGGGAACCTTAGCCTTCCTGATGCTGCGACCCTTTAATACAGGTCATGCTGTGGTGACCCCCAATCATAAAATTCTTTCATTGCTACTCCATAACTGAAATTTTGCTACCATTATGAATCTTAAAATAAATATCTGATACACAGGATATCTGACATTCGATCCCAGTGAGAAAGGATCTTTTTCCCACCACCACCTGCATGTGCATGCACAAAGGGGTCTCAACCCACAGGTTGAGAAACACTGCTATAAATAATTTTTCTTAACCAGGGATTGATGGGGGAGGACCCAGCTCATTGTGGGTGGGGCCATTCCTGGGCAGGTGGTCCTGGGTTCTATAAGAAAGCAGGCTGAGCAAGCCATGGGGAGCAAGCCAGTAAGCAGCACCCCTCCATGGCCTCTGCATCAGCTCTTGCCTCCAGGTTCCTGCCCTGCTGGAGTTCCTGACCTGACTTCCTTTGATGATGAACAGTGATGGAAATATAAGCCAAATAAACCCTTTGCTCCCATACTTGTTTTAGGTCATGGTGTTTCACCTCAGCAATAGAAACCCTAAGTAAGACAAGGCCTCTGAATCTGAGTTGGGGATTGGGGCAATGCTAGATTTATGGGAGTACCCCAAGGACCTGATGTTTTTCCATCCTGGGCACCCAGGGAGTCTGGATATAGGTAGGATGGGATCCAGCTTCTTCCTCCCAGGCTGTGTAACACTGTTAGAGATGCTTCAGGTTGCCATTCATTGCCCTGAGCTGAGCCCCATGCCCTAGTGACCTTCGACCTCCAGCAAGCAGCAAAGCCATTGATCTACAGCTCCAGCCTATTGAAAGAACAGAGCAGGCAGTATTCTTGTTACATTATACACAGGAGCGATGTCGGTCTGGGCCTGTAGCTCGGTGGGTAGAGTGCTCACCTATCATGCACAAAGCCCCGAGTTTGATCCCCAGCACGGCATAAACGCAGAATGGCAGCACACACCTGTGATCAGGACAGGATCTTGGAGGTAGAGGCAGGAAGATTGGAAGTTCAAGGTCAGTGTCCCTTACCCTGGACCTCTCCCATAGAAAAGCCTGTCCCTGACTGTTTCACAGACACAGACCTCGCAGCAGAAGAAAAAAGCCAAGCAAGGCTGCCCTCAAGGAGCAGTACTGGAAGACTGAAACATTGTTGCACTCAAGTCCCGAATGGTCCCAAAGGTTCAGGTGCTGAGGCTTTGGGAACTGACTGAGTCAGGAGAGCTCCACCCGCCCCAGCAGAGCGTCCCTTGCCGGACCCAGAATATGACCTATGACCCAGGATGAGGGGGTGGGGCCTGTTAAAGAGCCTGAGGGAGGTTTTGTCCTAAGCACAGCTTCTCCCTGTCTTCCTCCTCCTTCCCCTCCTTCCTCTCTTCCCCCTCCTCTTTTTCCTCCTCCTCTTCCTCCTCTCTTTTTTCTCTCTTCTTCTCCCTCACCTTCTTCCTCTCCATATTTTCTCTTCCTCTCCCTCTGCCCCCCTCCTTCCTGGCTGTGTGACGTGAGCAGCAGCAGCCGCCTCCTCCTCCTCCTCCTCCTCCTCCTCCTCCTCCTCCTCCTGCTCCTCCTCCTGCTCCTCCTCCTCCTCCCCCTCCTCCTCCCCCTTCTCCTCCCCCACCCCAGGCATCTGCCTCACCTCAGCTCCATTTGCCCTTCCTCTTCCTCCTCCATCTTCTCTCAAGTTGTCTGTCTTGGGGATTTTTGTCCCAGTCGTGAAAAGTGACCAATAAAAATGTCTATATCAGCCTGGCACCAAAATCAATATCTGTGCTGAGACCCAAGGCTTCCCAATACTGGGATGAGAGGCCTGGCAGCAGCTGTGCTTATCAAAGGTGACCTATGACCCAGCATCTGGTTAAGCATCTCAGAGTGTGAGAAGGAGGCAGGGACGGGTGGAAATCAGACCACCACAAGTTTCTGCATTGATTCTGGAGCTGACAGCCCAGGAACTTCACTGGGATCATCGTTAGCTCGAGGTTCACTCAGACATGGGACAACTGTCACACCTGGAATCACATGCTCAGATTCAACATCATCAGCCTCACAGCACCATAGAACCATCTCCCACCTCTTGGAAAACCAGAGCCAGGGTGAGCCAGAATCTTCTAGCTCTTCAGTCTCACAGTCTGGAGCAAAGCAGCAGCTGGGAATCACACCAAGATCCCTTGTGGCCAGCTGCTGGTCTTAAACCTGACTCTTCAATGAGGAACAAGTAGATGAAGATGTAGAGGGAATGTGAACTAAGAGGGAGATGGTTTGATCAGCAGACGGCTCACCTCACTAACCCTCTAAGCCCCCCAAACTAGCAAAAAGCAAGAAAAACACCACGCTGGGCATGGTGGTGCAAGCCTTTAGTTCTAACACTCTGGAAGCAGGCACAGGTGGATCTCTTTAAGTTCAAGGCCTACAGAGTGAGTTTCAGTCTGATAAACTCAGACTTCAGAGTTCCCCAGAAGAGCACCCTTCCAAAGGCCACAGCACAGCTGAGGCCACTGGCCTGCACTTCCGTGGCAGAATATGCCATAGAGTGTCTTCAGGGTCTGGGTTTGCTCCAGAGACCTCAGCCCTCTTCACCTGCCCATGTTTTCTTTTATTTCTGCATTTGTGTTTGTAAAGGCATGAAGAGAGATAGGCAGAGAACTCAGTTACCAGAATGTTCTACTGGGAATTCGAGAAGCCTGAGGTCTGTGTTTTCATCCCTGGTGTCTTACTTAGGGTTTCTGTCGCTGCCATGAGACACTATGACCAAAGCAACTCAGGGAGAAAAGGGCTTATTTCACACTTCCACATCACTGTTCATCATCAAAGGAAGTCAGGACAGGAACTCAAGCAGGCCAGGAACCCAGAGACAGGAGCTGATGCAGAGGCCATGGAGGGGTTGCTGCTCACTGGCTTGCACCGCCTGCTTTCTTATAGAACCCAGAAAAACCAGCCCAGGGATGGCCCTCCCCCATCAACTGCTAATTAAGAAAATGCCCTACAGGCTTGCCTACAGCCTAATCTTATAGAGGCATTTTCTCAGTTAAAGTTTCCTCCTCTCTGATGATTTTAGCTTGTGTCAGGATCCATAGACTGGTGTGGTGCACAGGCCCACCGCAATGGATTGAGATAGAGGGAATAGAAGGTTAAGGTCATCCTCAGCTACATAGTGAGCTCAGGGCTAGCCTGGGCTATATGAGACCTGCATTGAGAGGGAAGAAGAAGGCAGAGGAAAAAGAATAGGGGGTTAAAAATGGAAGGAAGGAAGGAAGGAAGGAAGGGAGGGAGGGAGGAAGAAAGAAAGGGAGGGAGGGAGGGAGGGAAGGAGGGAGGAAGGAAGGAAGGAAGGAAGGAAGGGAGGGAGGGAGGGAGGGAGGGAGGGAGGGAAGGAAGGAAGGAGGAAGGGAGGGAGGAAAGAGGATCTGACTAAAGGAGACGGGGATTCTGTTACTGAAACCCTCCAAGGACAACAGCATCTCTGTGGATCCCTACAAATCCAGATCCTAGGCAAACATGGTCGTCCTTTATCTTTATCTTGTTAAAAGAGAAAATGAACACTGAAATGGACCCCCTTGTTGCTGAGAAGATGGCTCAGTGGACAGAGTTTGTCAGAGAAGCATGAGGACCTGAGTTCTGATCCCCAGAGCCTTCATAAACCGGACTGGGTCTTGCACCTCTGTAACACCAGCGCTCCTGTGGCCAGATGGAAGGAGAAGCCCAAGAGTCCTCCAAAGCTCCCAGGCCAGCAGCCAACAAGAGACCTGGTCTCCAACACGGTGGAAGGCTTCATGCTTGCCAGGCAAGACTTTACCAACTGAGAGCTCTCTCTGACCCACTAGAGACATTTATATTATTGTTGTTGTTATCATCATCATCATCATCATCATCATAAACGAGGGAGATGCTGTTAGGGTCTAACAAATAGAGACCAGAAATGTTGCCTGCTGGTCTGGTGAGATGGCTCAGCAGTTAAGAGCACTGACTGTTCTTCCAAAGGTCCTGAGTTCAAATCCCAGCAACCACATGGTGGCTCACAACCACCGGTAATGGGATCTGATGCCCTCTTCTGGTGTGTCTAAAGACAGCTACAGTGTATTTACATATAACAATAAATAAACCTCATGTACATAATAAGTAAACAAATCTTTTCTTAAAATGTTGTTTGCTGATGTCTAAAACACACAGAACGATGTTCACAGGGACTCTGCAGCCAACCTCCTTACTAACCCAGACTCCTCCAGTCTCATCTGGGGCCAGGGTGTCCCCCCAAATTGTGGAGACTTCAGAGTCCACTAAGCCCCATTCTTCTTGGTTGTCAGGTTTGGAAACGTGCTATCTTGATCCTTTGTTAACACCCACAGTTCGCAAGAGCAAAAAAATCAAAACAAAACCATCCAAGTCAATTGTGAGGGGATAATAATAATAATAATAGCATCCGTCTGATGTTTTTCTAAGCTTTTCATCCCTTTTTCAAACAAGGCAGGGGAGGGGGGTCAAGTGGCAACCGAGGAAATGAAAGCAGCCGTTCAGAAGGACAGAGGCCTGAATCCACGGGAAATCAAAACAAGCTCTCAGCGCGTGGAATTACAGCCGCAATCGAGTAATGAAAGAGTTATTAGCTTAATGCGATTCCATCAAGTACCAAAAAGCGGGAAGGGACGGGAGAGAGAGAATGGATACGAGGGGGAAGAAGAGGGTGTGTGCTGGGGGGGGGGGGACATGAAAGAAGATGAGAGGGATGGCAAAATTAAGATGCATCTTTAATTGTGCGTGCTGTGGGGGTGGTGATGTGAAGGTCGGTCTCACTCGGTGTATGGTTTGGCCTGACCTTCACTGGGCCATGAACAGCCAGCAGGCAGCAAACAAAGTCGTTGCCGGTACTCTGTAGCTTTTCCTGTCTAGGTAAGACGGAGCAGACATTAAGATGTAAGATGAACAGTCAATCACAAGGTGTATTATATGGACAAGATAAAGCAAGGAGGGGAATCGTGGCAAGGGGCGTGTTATACGAGGAGACCAATGATATCTGAGCGAGGACCAGGAGGGGGTGGAGTGAGCACCTGGGGAAGCTCATTTCAAGCCAAAGAGCCAAAGTGGTCCATTGGTCCCGTACACATGCGCAGGAAGGTTTTCCTTAGGGGGCGTTGAGGAGGCTGGGGCTGGGAAGGTGGGAAGGACCCTGTGGGACTCAGAAGGGGCAGGAGGGGCTTCAAGGGAGAGGGGAATCGTGGGAGAGCTATGGACAGAGAAGAGAGGCAGGGTCACTCTGGTTGATGGGTGGACAAGAGAGCCTTGAGACATTGAGTCGGGTGGAACAAGAGAGCTGGGTCTGTCAAAAGCTAAACGCAGGGAGCTCCCCAATGTCCGGGTACCCCAGCCTATGCACTGTTCAGACTCAGAGTAGCCACATACCTTCGCCAGGTTGGGGTGGAGGCTGGATTTTGTTACGTTTTAATGCTTTTGATGTTTATTTTGAGACAGGATCTCATGTAGCCCAGGCTGGTCTTGAACTTACTGTGTAGCCCAGGATGTCCTTCAGCTTCCAATCCTCCTGCCTCCACTTTCTGGTGCTGGGGTGTTATGGTTTGTATATGCTCAGCCCTGGAAAGCAGGTGTGGCCCTATTGGAGTGGGTGTGACCCTATTGGAGTGGGCGTGGCCTTGTGGGAGTGTGTGTGTCACTGTGGGTGTAGGCTTTTAGACTCTCATCCTAGCTGCTTGGAAGCCAGTGTTCTGCTAGCAACCTTCAGATGAGGATGTAGAACTGTCATTTCCTCCCACACCAATGCCTGCCTGCTTGCTGCCATGCTCCCGCCTTGATGATAATGGACTGAACCTCTGAACCTGTAAGCCAGCCCCAATTACATGTTGTCCTTCTAAGAATTGCCTTGGTCATGGCATCTGTTCACAGCAGTAAAACCCTAACCAAGACGTGGAGTGTACACCACTAAGCCCGCTTTATGCTTGGCTGGACTGAGAGGCCCCAGCTTCGCTAACTCAAGCCCTTGACAAATCTACTGTGTCCCCAACCCCTAACATAAGCCTTGCTGTTCATAGTAGGCAAGGTCAGCAGGGCAGGGCAGTGCCCTTAGAATGACAGTGGGTTACACACAGAGCCCTGTGAAGGAAGCCTGCTGTGCCCTATGCACAGAGCTGTACCCAGAAGTCCCAGGGTAGATACAGGCGGAGGAAGTCATACCCAAGTGCCCAGCAAGGTGAGCAAGGCCAGGGCTGGTTTGCTTGCTCGCTTGGCAGGCCTGGGGAGAGTTGTGCTTTGGGTTTCACCATGGAAACATTCTCAGTGAACTCTGTCTTCAGACGACCTTTAGCTTTTTAAGACAGGCCTTCACTAAGTTGCCCAGCCAGGCTTTGAACTTGTGATCCTCCTTCCTCAGCCTCTCTAAAAAGCCAGGCTGACAGGTCTGAGCTATCTTGCCAGATCGAGGCTATTTTGAATGGAGGAGCATGGGTTGTCACTCAGTCCCAGTCGCTGAGGGGTGAAAGGTGGGGTGTGGTGAGGGTTCTGCCTCGGTTGCTTTCTCTAGGAAAATGCCCTTGAACTCAACTCCCTTACTATTTCTGGGAATCCATGGCCACTGAAGAAGTCCCTAACCCATTGGGAAAAAAACAGTCAACTCTCCCAAATCTGAAAACACATTTGCTCCCCATGACCCAGATTCAAAGGGCAGTCAGTCCACGCAGAACACAAGGCCAGACTCCCACCTTCCAGCCAGCATGGGGCAGCTGCACGGAGCTGTCCAGCCCCACATCCCCACTGTGCTGACACCCGGACTCCATGACAGCCTAGCTTCTTCCCTTCCTGGTCTCCTGAGCACAGCTCAGGTCCCCATCATAAACACCCTGCCAAGCAAGTTTCATCATAGCCGGCCACTTCCAGGAAACCAGTCTAGAGAGCCTAGAGAGGGGTGGGAGCTTTGACCCACACAGAAGAGACAAAGAGGGGAATCCCAGGCCACCCCAGCCTGAACCTGCCTCCAGGGGCTCCTCCCTGGCTACAGACCCGGGTCTCTTTCTCTCCCTCCATCTTGTCTTTTGTGAAATGTAATGTAAGCAGGAAAAAAAATGAACAAATCACCAT